>NC_051289.1:17898261-18105761 GCF_015220745.1 Sebastes umbrosus
TTCAGTGAAAATAATCAACCCAGCCAGTTATGTATTTGTTTTAAACTTAGTGGAAAGTTATTTCTGTCTCAGAAGCTCTGGGAGATGTAGTGGAAAAATGTGAGAGAACACAAACTATCACATCCGGATGATCCTTGAATCCTGTTTAGTCTCTGGGGACTGTTTACGAGGGAATGCAGCTCCTTATCTTCCTCCCTAACCCTCCCCGAGACGGGTGAAAAGTTGAATTTGCTTTAAGTGGACGGAAACATTTATTCTCTTTCCCATGTTGTTGTTTTTTTGACTCATGGGACCTAGATGAAGCAGTGATTTCACTGATGTAAATTAGAATAAAAAAGAATTAAAGAGCAGAGATAGTGCTGCAAGTGCATGACTCACATCACAGAGTGAGCAAAAATGACCACAAAAGAAGTGACTAAGTAACAGGAAGTGGAGGTGATGAAGACAAAGGCTGTGTAGAAGCTCAGCCCAAAGCTTGGCAGGTCCGGGGGCATGCTACCTCAGGGAGATTTTTCCCATATATGGCAGCTATATGCACTATGCACTCTACTTATGTTACCTTTTGAGACAATAGAATGCCGAAAAAGCAGTATATCATTTGGATAAAACATGATGGGATAAAATCATTCTGTAGAGCCGACATCCTATTTTGAATCTATTGTTCTCCAGTTGTCTTCATCATTCTGAAACCTTTACAGAACAAATATTGAGGATGACTAATTTTCACTCCTGCCACCTAAAAAGAAGCAAAAAGTGTCTGATGTTAGCGTACTGTTTTTAAGTTACATAACATAGGTAGGGTAGGAATTCGGCTTTAACAGCATTACTTATCTTGAAACCTTTTTTTGTTAGCCTACTATGCTGGAGTAGAGTTCAGAATGACTGTTGAGCTGACCAGTCAGAGAGACGGAGAGGAAATGACACAAAGTTGAAGGTATTTCAAAAACATACTCTGTCAGAGGAGACGTGGAGCACAGCAGAGGCTCAGACAGACTGAAGTAGACTAGGAAATGAACATCTGATTAAATGTCTCTCTTCTGGCTTCACGTGTGCTCAAATTGGTCAAATGAAAAAAACTAAAGACTGACTGGAACATCCTCTTTTCAGATGAAAACAATTACAACGCATCTATCTTAAGAGATAGATACATTATAAGAGATTAAACTTTCAAACCTGTAATTAAGTGTATAATAAGTCATAATCATGAAGGAGTGATTGGTAGTGTTGATGTGTTGATGTACATACTGTATGTATGCTGTACATGTTAGTGCTTTCATGAGTTCTGGAGCCTCCCAGTGGTCAGTTTTGGTCACTGCATGGAAACAGGGACAAATGTCTAAATGCCTTTCATTGAATCCAAAATCCCTGTAATTAACATGACATTCACAACAAACAACTGTCACTGTCGACAACAACATCATAAGTCCCATTTTTGCACATTTTTAGATTATAATTTATAGGCTTTAATGCACATATTTTTGGTAATATGTACATATCATCTGTCACTGTAAATATAAATCCTACTAACTGTACATACAGTATAAAGACATCTCCACATGTTTATGCTGTACATAATCATCAAGTCCATGTATATCCATCCAGTATTTATTTCTTTGCGCTATTTGTATTGCTTAACCTTCCAGAACACTTGACTTGTATATAGACATTTTATTTTCATTTGTATTATTGTATTCTTTTATTATTGTTGGTCATTGTTGTTCCTAGTGTTTACTGTGTTTGTATGAATAACTATATTTTGTTAATTTCCTTCGGTAATTATTTGTAAGTTTAGTATATGCCTCCCAAAGATGCACTTCCATTTGTTTCATGAACATTGTTTGTTATTTAGCATATTTTAACTATGTGCCTCGCATGTGGGAAATATGATGTTATGTAAAACCACTATTGTGTTAAACTATATTTCAACTACAATCATTGAGACAATGCTTTGTACTAATATTACTCCATAGAGCCATCCAGTGGTAAAATGGGAAACTGCAGATACAGTTTATCCTGCAGTCAGGGACTGTTACTGCTGTTGGATAGTTGTGTTCAGTGGTGGAAGAAGTATCCACGTCTTTTACTTAAGTAAAAGTACCAAGACAACAAGACTAAAATACTCCATTACAAGTAAAAGTATTCAAAAAACATTATCAGCAAAATGCTACTTTTTTTTTACCCCTTAAAGTAGTAAAAGTACTCATTAAGCAGTAAATGTCTACTGTGACTGATATCATTCTATCTATAGACAAATTGTTTATTAATGCTCCATAGATCAGTCATTAGATACTTATGAGAACAACATTTGGGTTGCCAGGTAATGACAAATCCATTTGGCTGATCCTCTTAAGTTCTTTATGCAGCAGACCGCTCTAATGCACTGTTTGACCTCTGACCTCTTACACATTTATGACGGCATTATTCCTGACTAGAAAGGATAAACATCAGAGAGATTTCTTTGGTATATTAATATTAACCACTGACAATCCATTGGTAACAACTTTCCGGTATAAAGCCTTTATAAAAGGTGACTTACTGTATTGGAAATTGGTGCTGCTAAATGACAATCACACCACTTACAATAACTGAGCTGTTTATGAGTGTATCATTTTATGTTTTTCTTTGATTGTTCTGTAGAGCACTTTAAGCTCCAATCCTCCTACACAAATACAAGATTGATGAAGCTTTGCCTCTTGCTTGCTTCACTAATTAATTAATTAATTAATACTAAGTATTGCTATGCATATTCAAGCAGTCTTAGAAGAGATAGAAAGGATCTAGTGGGGGTTGCTGGGTTACAAAACTCTTGCAGCTAATTGCGTGTGATAAATATGCAGCCAAATGATGTTACGAGTCATATCTGCTTGTTTATGATAATGGGGATTGAGCATTGCTGCTATTTATCTAAGTTGTGCTGATGTTGAAAGACATTGGGCGTCACAAATACTTGCTCATTTGTCTCACATTCAGAACTGGAAATTAAAGGAACAGTGTTTAGCATTTAGGGGATCTATTGGCAGAAATGGAATATAATATTACTAAGTATGTTTTCTTTAGTGTATAATCACCTGAAAATAAGAATTGCTGTGTTTTTGTTACCTTATAATGAGCCATTTATATCTACATACGAGTGTGTCCTTTTCACGGAGTCAGCCATTTTTCTACAGTAGCCCAGAACGGACATACCAAACTCCGGCACTAGATAGGGCCATTCACGTTTTTGCGCCGGCCACCGTAGTTCTCCTACACGTTTGGCACACGGGAGAAGTTTCAGTTGTTTGCATTCTGCAACCTCACAGATGCCGCCAGATCCTACACACTGCACCTTTAAATTAAACAATAAAACTAATCTCCATTCATATTCTCCTGTATTTAAAGCCATTCAATGTCCTGCCAAAATAACACACAATTATTTTAGGATGTGGCCTTAGATGAAAAACAAATCAGTGAAATGAAGCCTAATTTCTGCTAATGATAGACCGACAAGAAAAGCAGCTGAGCGACTGAGTGCAGCTCACATCAGCTTCTCATTAGTGGTCAGTGGCCGCCCTTCGCTCTCTGCCATGGTTTCCACCTCTGTTTACTACTCTAATAGGTGGAGAGTCCTCACATTAGAGACTTCACTGGAGTTGTTTCCATCTGCTCTGAGACCTGAGCTTAAGTATTCACCATTTATTACTTGGTGTCGGAGTAAATTAGTTGCATTTTCTCTGCTATTAAACCTACCACAACGACTTAATTTCACCGTAATTGAATAAATAACCAAATAAATGATCAAATTCCTCCATCTGAGGACGCCTTTTATTTGTATCTTTGGAAAGCGATGGCTGTGAGACAAAGACTAGACAAAAACGCTCTTGTTTACATCACCGTCTCGCTGACTGTAATAGTGCTGTCACGTTACTTTGATGCAAAAAACAGATGTTGCTTCAAAGAGCTGCTTTGTGAGGCTGCTGGTTAACCCTTTACAGCACGGCTGTGATGTAGATCTGACAACGGGGAAAGGAAAAAAAGTTTATGATTCTGGATCCCAACACAAATATTCCTTTTTAAGGCCAGCAAATCACAGACACAGTATTGAAAATAAAAGTCTTATTTTCTTGTTCTCATAAAAAAAAAAAAGAAAAAGAAAACAATCTGCATAAAATGTTTGAATGACAGTACAAAACGAAGCTTAATATGCCATGTAAATGGAGGGGAGGGACATTGGAAAATCTTTTATGCCTTTTTAATAATAAATAAAACCCCATAAGAAAATAGAGTGCTACTGAAACATTTTTAAGTATCAATGCTTTGTTAAGAGACAACTGAGCATTAGTGTTAAACTATTCCATCTATGGACCATTTTATCATGACATTAACTGACAGACTGCAAATGTCTTAAATATAACATGTTTTCTTATGTGTGTGTGTTCCTGTTGTTCTGCAAGGAGTCTATAAGACACTTGTTGTACTCTGCTATTTGATGGTAGACGTTCTTGGCGACCGAGGCGTAGTCACTCTCCTGAGATTTAGAGGCAATGACTGATGCGCTGCAGTTAAGGAAAGTTCACGGATGGAATGTGCGGGTGGCCTTTACAGGGACAAATCACATCTCTATCAGAACTGGTATCTCTGGAAGTGATGGCTTGCAGCACTCCACTTAACAAAAACATGAAGTAATAAAGGGATAAAGACAGATTCCAGAAGGATACACTCTTTCATTACAAAGTTGTTCTGCTCCATGTGTTGCCATTTCCTCTCAAGGTTAGCCAGCTAAAAACACACAGCACACACACATACAGGGACAAAACACATGAGATTAGCATTAGCAGGATAATACAGGTTTGTAACAACATAAAATGGTTTAATCGCCTTGCTCAAGGGCAAAAAGAAGGGATGAATGCATATTTTTCCTGCTGAACTGTGTTATCAACCAAACCCCTTACGTTCAATTTAGCACATCATTTTAGAGTCAAAATGCTAATTAAGTCATTATGTGATCTACACCAGTGGTTCCCAACCTTTTTCCTTGAGGGAACCCTTTTCTATCATTGAGTAAACTGACGACCCCGGAGGCTAAGTGACATATTTTATGGATATTTCATATTATAACAGTATATAACAACTGTACAATTAACCCAAAGAGTGAACACAATAACTGCAGGAAGTGTTCCAGGGATTTTAAGTACCTGGAACTACTTTTCAAGGAACTAAAAGGTTCCTTCAGCCCACTGTTGTCTGCATTTCCACCACGCTGCGTCTTTCTCTCTTCAACCACTCGCCCTCTCAGCTCGCTGAGCCGACCTCTCTCTCTTTTTCTCTGTCTTTTTTTTAAATGAGTCGGGAAGCCGACAGCAGAATCTAACTTTACTTTTAATGTTATCAAACAAAGAGAAATCTTCTCCCCTCATCCTACAATGTTCCTTAATTGATACTAGAGTACTTCCTTGTTTTATGAATGAAGCGGTACAGTTGAAGCAGCGGTGCTGTGTGTAAGTTTCACCAATCAGTGACGGTCATCCCTGCAAACTCAGCCCCGAAAGTTCCGGTACTTTCAGAAATTACTACACCTTGACCAGGGCCTTTTTTTGGGGTAAAAAGGCCCCGTAAAATGTCCCCGGAACTTTATTTAGACCTTGGTCCCTGTGGTCGAAACGCAACGATTCTGAACTCAGTGTCTAAACTTGCGTTAAATGTTTTTAATATTGCATGAAGAGATCCAGAAATCATTTAAAGTTTAGCGTACTTATACATGTCTATAGCGACAGTATATCTGCGCTGATATAGTAATACTTTTCTAAGCAAAGTGTAAAATTCTCAAACCTGAGCGTGAGTCTCGTTTTCTTGCAGTTTGGTCTTCAGAGCTTCATATTTCTGGTTCATTTCATCCAACAGCTGTTTGAACGAATCCTGACGCCGAGACAGTGACACGCGCTCCTCCTGTAGTCTCTGCACCGGAGCAACATACATATGGTTAGCCTACAGTTTAGCTGCCTTTAGCAAAATAGAAAACAGATACAGTAGTTTAGAGATTTCTGTTTAACTCATCAACAGTATTTAAAGGGGATTGTTCAGATTTTTTTTGAAGTGGGGTTGTATGTTATCCATAGTCAGAGAAGCAGACTCCTTTACCTCTCCATCAGACAGCCCTTTCTGACGGGGAAGTGAAGCAGTTCTCTGTGCTCTCTTCAAAGCCACCAGACTCCGTTGATAAAAACAGTCATTTTATCTCACAGAACACGGGATTTGCTGTACGTAATACACTGACTATGGAGAAGTACCTCATACAACCCCACTTCAAAACACCTGAACTATCCCTTTAATGATCCACAGTGAGCTGACGGGGCTGATATCTGTAACTACAAATAAATATGCCTAGAAAAATACATGTAGTACATAACTGCATACAACAAATTGGTGCATCCACTTTCTCAATTTCTGATACTCTTGTTACCTTTTTCTTCTCCTCAGCTGTGTTCCTCAGGGTGTCCAGGTCTCTGTAGGTGACCAGCTCAGAGTCCATGTTATCGACGCGCTCCTTCAGGGTGCTGAGCTCATCTGAGATCTTCCCCTCCAGCTGCTGCACCTTCTCCAGGTCCTGCTGCAGACGCTGGGACTCTGGGTGGTGGTGGTGGTGGTCAGTGGGTGCACAGAGTGATAGTTTGCAAGTTAGAATTTGTTGTTTGACACATTAGGTTCATCAAAGAGGGTATATTTTACTAGGGCTATTGGTGTCTGTGTGTGTGTGTTACTGACCAGTTGTCAGTCCTCTGGCAGTGCTCTCTGATTGGACCACCTCCGTCTCCTTGCTGACCAGCACCTCCTGCATGTTCCTCAGCTCACTGGCTGTCACTGTATCCACCTGATGTAGTCGCAACATGTTCTACACACACACACACAGACACACACATATAAATAGACACATATTCTCTTTCCCACTGGTATTTCCTTTCTCTGTCTCCAACTAACTCATCTCTTCACCCCTTCTCTCTCCCTCCATCTTGCCATTTACTCCACCTTTATTTACATTCCTTCCTTCTTTCTTACTACCATCCTCCCTCCTTCCCTTCCCCTCTCCACCTCTCCCCTTCCTCCTCACTCTGCTGCAGTGTTCCAGGAGGGAGACGATGTTCTCCTGGCTCTGTGTCATCTTGTCCTGCTCCTGAGTCCTGGACTCCTCAAATGACTCCAGGTACCCTGGAACAAAGGGAAGGAAATCATTACTATTAGCTGCATGTAAATATATTTAAACCAATATCTGGTCAAGCAGCTATATTGAAGCTCCTATGTACAGGATTTATAGTATGCTGACTCTGGCGACTCCTGGTGGTAGTTTCCAAAAGGGCACACTGCAAAGTGCTTCCATATTAGTTAAACCATTTTTAAAACAATGCCAAACCCTGCAGACACATGGATGGCAATATTGTAATTATGACGACTAGAAATTAATTCAAAATATATTATACACACGATCGGCCATAAAATTATGACAGCATGGGCACCCTGACTGGTCTGCGGCTACGCAGCCCCATACGCAACAAACTGCGATGCACTGTGTGTTCTGACACCTTTCTATCGGAACCAGCATTAACTTTTTCAGCAATTTTGCAGTTTTGGAGATGCTCTGACTCAGTCGTCTAGCCGTCACAATCTGGCCCTTGTCAAAGTCTCTCACATCCTTACGCTTGCCCATTTTTTCTGCTTCGCAACAGTCGGCCTTCATCGCCTCTACTTCTTTGATGTCAGTTTGGTGCGTCTGGACCTTATGTCATTACAACTGTCAAATGTTCAACTCACGGTCAATTTCCTCCTCCTTCCTCTTCAGCTCTTTGTATTTCTGCTGACACTCCCCTTATGGACAGACAAAAAAAAATATTAGTTTAGCAAGCAATCATGTAATTATTAAATGCATTCTTTATCTGGAAGCACTGTCATGTGTTTTGTGTGTAGGAGTTTGGTAATATATCCTGGTAAAGACACACAATTGATTAAAATAGTTGACTGAGAAAATCAATATACAGTATATATATATATATATATAAATATATATATATATAAAATCATATATTGGGGAGAAAAAAAATTGTGATAGAGAAATGAGAGGTTGAAAGCAGCCATACAGTGTTACCTTGTGCTTCCTCTGAGTCCTGCTCCAGCTGTCGGAACTCCTCTGTGATTTGTCCCATCCTGTCCCTGATCTCTGTAAGCCTGAACACACACACATCAGAGGCAAAATGGGCTTCAAAGTTATAAGCAAGTCATTTTGAGGTCAAGGTCACAGGGTGAATGAGGCAAAACATATGTATGCATATATAAGCACCTCTTAATGAGGCAGATCAAGTTTTATGAATAAGAAACTCTTCGTTTTGCCAGTTTTTGTACCTCTAACTTCCAAATGGATAAGTTTATGAGAGCCAGCTATTTGAACCATCAAAAATGTTCTGATATAAGATGACCTTCTCACTTTATTTGATTTGGCTTCATTCGAGTAATTTATACAATGAGAGTGCCCACCACCTGGTCAGTGTTTCAGGCTCGGACTTCTAATTAAAGTAAGTTATTAATCTAAATACTTTTTAAAAAAGAAAATCAAACCTAACAATGCAGACACAGAGATTTGGTGTGACAACAATGGTACATACTGTCTCTCCATGCCGGCGATTTCCTGGTTGTCCTCCTTCACCTGGAAAACAAAAGAGCAGCTTAAATCGTTTCTTTACTTACCCCAACTCTTACAATCTATGAAATGAAACATTGCTTACTGAACATGTTCAGTCTGAGGTACTACACCCACAGAGCTTTTAGAAAAGTGTCGAATAAAAGTACGGCTTTTCCAGAATTTGTTTTTTTTATGATTTTGAATTTATCATTTTAAAAATGTAGGCGGGTCTAAATTGGATGTTTTGTTGATCTCTGTGGAAGATATCTGACGTCCGGTTCCCACTTCTAACAAGGCATGTGAGCCAATAGTAAAACGACGTTGGTATCACGTGGTATCTCTTGGTCGTCAGTTAGTGTGGAAAAAAACGGATTAATGGCTGAGATTGACGGTAAGTGCCTGGCAATGACTTGATTTTGAGACACCCCCTTTATTTCAAGACTCAATAAATCTGACCAGAATGCACCAGTAAGAGAAACACATTACTGTATACATAACATTACTGTCATTTGAAGGTCGATGCGGGTTTCAGTTTTTAATAAAGCGGACAACAGTTGTATCATATGAATCTTGAGATTGCGATGAATCTGTTCATACCAAACATGTCATGTAAACGGCAGTGTGGCCAGTTTGTGCCCCCTCCCGCACTTGGTGTCCTACGCACAGCACGTGATGTTATCAATGTCATCGTGTGCGCGATGTTATCAATGTTATCAGTGTTATCAACAGCACCTTTAATAACTGCAGTTTATATTAGTGTAATAAAACATTGTTGCTGCATATTGTCTGTAGTTTTATGATCTCGACATTCTTCAGCTGGTTGTGAAGCTAACCTGTTTGAATAGTTGCTCTCTTTCCTCCAGTGGGGAGCCCAGGCTCTTGTGCTCAGCCTCCATGGTGTCCCGCTTCGCCTCCAGCGCTGACAGAGTCTCATGAAGCCGAACCACTTCCTGCTTTATTTGTGAGTGGGCCAGCTCCTGCACACAGGAAAATGGAAGACATAACTATTTATACTACTCCTACTGCTAATGGTATATGGACTGTATTTATATAGCGCCTTTCTACCTAATTGGACAAAGCGCTTTACAATTTGCCTCTCTTTCACAAACACATTCACACACCAATGGTGGCAGTGCATTTACATTTTCCTACTTCTACTCCACTGTCTGTTCCTCCTTTCTTTCCTCTTTTCTACACATCATCTCCCTCCCCAGAGTATTTGCTGGAAAGTCTTAAAGGACCAGTGTGTAGGATTTAGTGGCATCTAGCGGTGAGGTTGCAGATTGCAACCGAGTACCCCTCCGCTCATCCCTCACTTTCTAAGCGTGAACTACGGTGGCCTTCAGGTAACATAAAAACACGAAAGTCTCTCTCTCTCTAGAGACAGTGTTTGGTTTGTTCGTTCTGGGCTACTGTAGAAACATGGCGGAGCAACATGACGGACTCCGTGAAGAGGACCCGCTCCCTATGTAGATATGAAGGGCTCATTCTAAGCTAACGAAAACATGATTCTTAGTTTCAGGTGATTATTAGGGGTGTAACACTCCATCGATCTGAATCGATGTATCGACTGAATGATCAACGATCCAATATCTTCGATGCAAAGTGAAAACATCAATACATATCATCACAATCCCACACACTGGTCCTTTAAAACATTGATTTAAGTTTCCTAAAAATAGGCCTGAGGTCATCTCATTAGGAATGATTGTTCTATACTGCCAGGAATAACATTTCACATTGTACTTTCATGGATATTTTTCATACTTTGGCTGGTATGACTGTGTAACAGGTATTAAATCACACTCTATGTTGAATTAAAAACGTCCTAAATTTAAGTTTTGTGAACCCTGCAGAAACCCTTCCTTGATCATTCCACCTATCTTTTTAACCAACTCACAGCCTCGTAGTCCTCCTTCCTGGTTATCAGAATGTCCAGCTCCTCCTGGAGAACAGTTAGCTCCTACCAAACAAAAAAGGTGGCAATGAGAAGATGAAGAAAGGAGAAGAACATAAGGTACATTTATTTTACATGGTGCGAAGGATGACAGTACGAGTAATATTAACTAGTTATCACTGCAGTACCATGGGAACATATACTCCTTAAAGAAAATGTATTTATCCTGTTAGCAGTTGACATTAATCAAACTCTGGTGACTGATTAATATAATTTTTTGAGAGTTTATCAGAGCAGTGCCATAACAACATTAGGCTAAAACTACATTAATACCCGTAGCCGTTCCTCGTTGGCTGTTGTCATGGTGAAATACTTCTCCTGCTTCGCGGCCGGCATTGCCTGGACGACCTCGTCAGCGACCCTCCTCTCCCTCCTGATCTCTTCTTCTATTGCCCTGATAGCCTCCTCTCTCCTACAGGGTGGAAGAGGTTTTGGTTTGTTTAGCTCATTTACTATTTTTACTTTGCCGTCATTAGTCAATAGCATGGGGAGGGAGACATGTGACAAAGGTCCTAGGCCACATTCAAACCCAGGGCAGATAAGATAAACAGATATCTAGATAGATAGATAAAGGAAGGATGCAGAGAAGGAAGGGTGGGAGAGATGTTAGATGGACGGGGAAAATGTACATTTACCTCCTTGTCTGTCTCGCTTTCTTTACTTAAATACCCCTTGCTTCTTTCTTCTTCCCTTCATTCCAAATTACACTTGTTTCTTTCTCCCTTCTTTTCTCTAATGTAATTCAACCCTCCCTTTACATCCATCTGTTTTCCCTCACAACTCTCATCCATTACTCCAAATCCATGGTTCGGTTCATACCTCGTTTTTTGTTGTTGTTTTTCTTGGGGGGGTGGCGGGTGAATAAGAAAAAACGGGTCCATTCGTAAACTTACAAATTGAACACAAATGGTTTTTGAACTGTTACACTCATACTATAAATCCTTCTCCTTTGCCTTCTTTACTCCGCTCCTTCAGCCCTCAATAACTCTCTCCATAAGACCAGCTTGTGTCATTTGAAAAACAACTTCTAAAATACTTTAACCGTCAATGTTCATTAATCCTATTCACTAAATATTTGTATTATTTCATTTTTTTAAATGAGAGGTGTGTCCAGTAAGGATTAAATATACTTCTAACTAAAGCGGGAAGGAAGGGAGGAAAGGCTGGAATGTGTCGCTAGCAGAAACCGTTTATGTCAGCCTACAGGTTTTACAACCAGGAACAAAGTTCATGTGCTGTGCTGGCTGCGTCACAGTATCACGGTGACAGGTAAATTTAAGTTCATCTAAGTGCCCCTAGAAATACAGGTAAGTCTCTTTGTTTGTTATTCAGTAATATAGAATAGTGACAGAATACAATTAAAGTCTGAGATGACAAACATCACAGAAAAATGACAGTAAGGACGTTGACAAATGTTGTACTGTATGCAGGTTAAAGGTTATTCAGCTAACACTGACTTAGAGATTTCATATATACTGTACTCTGATCCAGTTTTATGCTGAACTGTGTCAGCAGATTTGTCAGCCTATTATATGTACATAAGTAGTAATGAAAACCTCATGTCATGGTCATAGCTTGATTAAGCTGTTGACATGGTTCTGTGGAGCGTCCCGTCTCAGTTATCCAAGTTTACATGGGAGGTTTTATACTCAGGGTTAGTGTCCAGGAGCATGTATGGTCTACAAGTTAATATATTGAAAAATTAAAGGACTTCAAAGGTATGTCATTTTCACAAGGATGTATTTATAGAGCACTTTAACAGAAGGCTCAGCGTTTACAGTGATAGTTGTAACATGAAAGCAGTTTCACTTTCAACCTATGAAATCGATTTTCGCCATTGCTGCCGTGCATGCTGCTCTTTCCTGTCTGTTCATAATGTACCTCAAAGGGAGATTTGTCAAGTATTTAATACTCTTATCAACATGGGACTGGGCAAATATGCTGCTTTATGCAAATGTATGTATATATTTATTATTGGAAATCAATTAACAACACAAAACAATGACAAATATTGTCCAGAAACCCTCACAGGTACTGCATTTAGCATAAAAAATATGCTCAAATCATAACATGGCAAACTGCAGCCCAACAGGCAACAACAGCTTACAGTGTGTCAGTGTGCTGACTTGATTCTGACTTGCCCCAAACTGCATGTGATTATCATAAAGTGGGCACGTCTGTAAGATAAGATAAGATAAGATAAGATATTCCTTTATTTAGTCCCGCAGTGGGGAAATTTGCAGTGTGAAAGAGGGGAGACTCGTGGGTACCCATAGAACCCATTTTCATTCACATATCTTGAGGTCAGAGGTCAAGAGACCCCTTTGAAAATGACCATGCCAGTTTATCCTCACCAAAAATTTAGCGTTAAGTTTGGAGCGTTATTTAACCTCCTTTGTGAGGAGCTTCACTCTAGCTTTAAAACTGTGCCCGCTATAACCTAAAAATCGTTGCATTATGCGCTAAAGAAATTAGTGGCATTAAAACAAATTTAACGTGTTATCGCATTAACTTTGACAGCCCTAATTCTGACATCTTACAGACTAAACAACATCAAATATTCTATGAAAATAATAGTTTGTTGTCCCTAAAAAAAGAGTAATATCAAAGATAGAGAGACAGTTCTTTTATTAAATATTTCTTTAATCTGCTTCTACTCTTATTGTTTGAGAGCAAACAACTACATGATTTGTGATAAACTGCCACCAACTTGGCAATAACACAATGGAATGTTTTACTCATAAAGCTGAACTCAAAGTATCAAGAAGGCAAATTCACCGACATCTGCAATGAAAGAAATGTTGATTTTAATGAGTGACTAGCAGGCCGCTAGTCAGAGCTAAAAAAACATATGTCAGTAGAGCGTAAAAAAAAATACAATTTGATGTTTTGGCAGAAAGACTGATCTTCTCAGCATCCTAGGTAAAACAGAGGAGTCTATTTTCCATGTAAAGTATTGATTGTTGTTGATTGTTTTCTGTTTTTCTGGGTAGGATAATGAAGGGGTGCCGGCAGCCTCTTCCAATGCTGTGGTTGACTGCAGTGGTAGCAATGAATATACTGGGAAGTCATGCTGAGGTTGTGGAAGAGGACACACTGGTAGGAAATGTTCTATTCAATCTATTATATCTTTGTTAAGCTGGCACTCACCACAAGTGGAAATTATTTTTCGCTGACACTGATCCAGAGCAATGATGGTTCATCTGTATGTGTTTATTCTAGGGCTGTCCTCGACCAAAGAAATTGTTAGTCGACTAACACACAACTAATCAATTAATTGATTTAATAGACAGATCTGTAAAACTGAGTTTCTCCACAAAGAATCACACAAAAGCACCGCTTCAAATCTTGTGTTTACCAGAGATGTGCTCATTCAGCGTGAAAAAAGGAAAAAAAAAACCTGACTAAACGACTAAAGAAATCTTTGTTGACTAAGATCAAACCGACCGATTAGTCGATTAATCAACTAAGAGGGGGCAGCCCTAGTTTATTCAGATTGTTTATCTGTTAACTCCATCAGCAGGTAAAGAACTTGACCAACCAGCTTCTGCAAGTCATTCCTGATAATTGCAACAGTTCCTCTGTTACTGAACTGGTGATCGAGGGGAGCCTGATTACTCTGAATGAGGCTGACAGACTAGCCCTGGCCAGTTATCCCGAACTGGTAGAACTCCACCTGGATGGTAACCTGGTGACCAGTATACCAGCCGAGTACTTCTCTGTGGTACCACACCTCAGAGTGCTGTCTCTGTCCAGGAACAACATCAGCAGGTAAATAAGAAAGCAAACAGACACTAGTTTCCATTCTATATAAACATAGAAAGATGTCGATACGCATTAAATGTGTTCAATTTGTCCGATTTTTGAAAGTGCCTTTTCAAAATGTACAGAAAACAAGGCTAAATAGTTGTTACTGATTAACCATGAGGGTGACTGTATCACAGGTATAAGAATGACTGTTCCAGTATTTGTACTACTACTGCTACTGCTACAATAATTACTGCATTTACAACTGATCAATCCTCCTACTGGGTGTTACTGCAGCTTGGACCCAGAGTCTTTCTCTGGCCTAGATGTCCTGAATGTGCTGGACCTGTCCCACAACCTGCTGACAAGTCTCCATACACAGCTATTCAGTCAGCTGAACAATCTACAGGTAAACGCCCCCCAAAATCCCTGGGGATATTCTGGACCATTCCCCAAATTTGTGCAAGGTTTTCAATATTTATTAGGACCAAGTCTAAAATAAATAGGGTACTGTGTATTATCAGGCTTACCAAGTTATTACGAATCCATTAACCTGACCCAGTCCGGTCCCATTAGGTGCTGAACCTACAAGAAAACCCCTGGAACTGTTCCTGTCCGCTGCTGAGCAGCATCGGAGAGGCCAAAGCAGCCGGAGTTAACATTGGTAAGAATGTCCTTTCTACGGTTTCAATAATCAAGCCGGCATGTGACCCTCATAGGGCTGGGCGATATGGAGAAAATCAAATATCACAATATTTTTTACCAAATACCTCAATATTGATATTGCGACGATATTGTATGGTTGACTATTGGTGCTTTCACAAAATATTTACACAATGAGATTTTTGATAAATAAATCATCAGTAATGTGGATATAATGACTAAGTGGGTAAAGAACAGTCTGGTAAGTTCAGAAAATGACATCACTTCACTGTAATGCAGCATTTAAAACCAGGAAAAGACTTATCATATTACAATATTACGATATCCAAAATCTAAGACGATATCTAGCGTCATATCACGATATTGATATAATATTGATATATTGCCTAGCTCTAGAACCTCATCCACGCTGATTCAGAAATCTTAGATGGCAGACTTATATTTAGGGTCTGAAACGATGTACGATCGCTGATTGTGGCGGAGAAGTCTCAAAAGTTATAGCATTGCGCGGGGAAAAGTGGCGAAAAATAGCGTGTCCCCCTGGGTGTCATGTTTCCATCACTGCTGATCGGAGCTGGAGCCGATAAATACCTGTGACTGCTGCAGAATCATTTGTCCCGGGAATGAATGACGATTGAAACCTTTCCCACTGAAGACAAAAAAAAGTCTGTTTTACGCAAAAGTGACCAAGGTGCTTATTCAGACATGAATAAATTAAATTGCCTTCAGATTAACGTAAAAGGGTGGTGCATGTTTGAAAGGGGCTTCAGTGAACGCTCATTAATCAAATCATGTTTATATGTGTGGCTCTACAGGAGGGGTCACCTGTGCTTCTCCAGAAAAGCAGACTGGAAGTGATGTTTTACAGGTTACAGCTATGTGCTACCCATCACCATCACCACCACCCATCTTCACTACCGACTCACAAAATCCAGCCAACTCTCAACAGTCTTGGGGCTCATCCACTATGCTGGAGACCACAAGGACACCAAGCCAGAACCGCAACATCGACGAAGGTAGGACTAAAAGAGATGTGGGTATTTTAACCATTTTTCTTCTATTACATATGTGGATGTACAAATAGAACATAACAGACCGATCTCTCCTCCCCATCTCTGTCTTGCAAACCCGAATAGACCAGACACCTTTGCTCGGCAACTCATGGAAGTTCACAGCAGGTGTTGTAGTCTTGGCGCTATGCACCTCCATGTTCATCGTATTCGGCATAAAGGGGCCTTCCTGGTACAAGCTCTTCAACGACTACCGTCATAAGCGACTGCGCCAAGATGAGGAGGAGGATGAGGAGGGCGTTGTGTCAACAGTCTTCTCAGGGACAGGGAGATATCTGAACCAACAGACATTCACCTTCGAGCAAGAGAATGGGCAGATAGAGGAGGAGGAGGAGGAGGAGGATGGGTATTTTGAGGATCCATACATCAGGAGGGAAGAGCGACATGCAGGAGAGGAGACTTCAGCAGAACCATGAAGCGGGCGACCAGTGACAAGACCAGGAAGCAATCATCACAAAAGAAAAATCTGACACTGTTGTATGGTACCAAAAGAGTATAAAAACCCTGATTGAGACACACAAGTGTGCTGTATACACATCCCACATGTCTTAATAAGAAAATGCTCCATTCAGAGTAAGGCCTAATTCAGAATATCCAAACAGAATATTTGCTGTTTACATGACCCGTATCAAATTCAGAATATAGTCATATTCGGAATAATAGTGGAATGTTAGTGTGCATGTAAACGTAGTCATTGGCTATTAGATTATTTTCTAGAAAAGTTTAGGAACAGGATTTCCCAACATAAATCCTTACCCAGTGATCTCAAGCAATGCAACTGTGTTGTTTAGAACCTCCTGCCATACCCATAGTTAAACGTCCACAAAGTACTTACTCTCTCCTCTCAGTGAAGATGCTATCGATGCCTTCAGCCTCGCTGTCATTGTGGGCTTTTAACTGGAAAGGTAGAAAGGAAGGGAAATGAAAAGAATGAACGGGCATACTCATTATATTCGCAATAAGAAACTTGTCCACTTTTGTTTTATCCAAAATCAGCCCACTGAATCACATCTTTGACTTGACTTTTTGAAGAAGGAGGTGTCAGAAAAGTTACCATAATGCTAACAACAGTTTGTACTTACAATGTTGTAGTCGTTGATCATTTCCTCCATCTCTGTGTTGGTGTTGAGCTTGTCCACCAGCTGGAAAGTCCATTCAATACTTTTCAATTCAACATTTTTCAAGTACAAGTGATGTTTTGTTTGATCTAAATCCAACTATGACCAACCATTTACCATCATTTAGCTGCTGAGCTGTGAGGATTCTTTCCTGTCATTTGAGCTAATCTATTGGTGTTTGCATTTTCTATTTTTACCCTCACTATAGGTAAAAACTTCAGCTCAAAACATAGAGTGTAAGAATATTTGTTTTGATGTTGTTTTAATACTTGTTCAATTGGTTACTTGTAATATCCAGGACGTAGGAAATGAAGATTATTTTCCAGCGGCTACCTATTGAAAAGAATTATAGACAATGGCTAAAACTTCTAGTTTACAGATATTTACCATGTTGAAGTCAGCAAGCTGGCCTTGAAGATCCTTAATCTCTGCAGCCAGGCCTTCGGCTCTGAAGGGGAAAGAGAACAACAAAGGGTTGGTAATTTGTGGATTTTTTTTCCCCACGCTGTTATGCAATCGTTAATTATGATATTTATTAATTCTATCATTTATTTTATTACAAGAGCCCTCATACTTGTATGCAATTTGGTAATAAGAAGGGCTGTATCAAATGTCATTCAAGACTTCAAGCTTCTATTGAGGTTTTCAAACAAAGCTTCGAATGTCTGTCATCATATTTAATGACGTCATCGTCCAAAAAAGGTTTTTTTAAAAATCATCGAACAAAATCCTCAATTTGAATAAAGTGATTCATTGGATTAAATGAGTTAGTCTTTTTTTAATTAAATCAGTTATCCCTTCGTGTGCGGCGAGCGGAAGAGCAGTTTTTTGTCCACAGTGAAAATGTTGTTTTGCAAAGGCTAAACACTAACGAATATGGATTGAATGAATAGACATAGGTTGAGTCCGAAATTCATAACATGCAATCTAGTAGGCTAAAACAGTATGTGAGATTTTTTAGTATGTCCAAAACCTTAGTATGGAAGCAATAATACGCAAATTACATACTATTTCTGGTGAAATATTACAGTATGCAACGCTGGACACTATGGTGACATAAATATCACACAATGCAATGCGGTAACGATGATAACGTTCATAACAGATGCTGACGAACAGCTCTGTAACATAAATAACGCTTCAATTTAAGTGTAAGTATAAGATTTAACTGTGCTAGGCGTAATATATATTTTAAATGAATTCAGACTTTGATTCTCACAAATCGTCGTTTTGGTCACAAGAGGTTGGTACTGGTTACCATGGTTACACGTCTCCAACCGGCAAGGAGGTTCTAAGAAAGTGACGACATAAATTACTGCTCAGTGCGTCCCAAAAGATCCATACTACTGTTTATTCACACAAAAGTATGTTGAACGATAGTACACATATTGGGTATGTAGTACATAGTATGTGATTTCGGACGAAGCCATAGATTATAGTAGCATTCAGGGTTTTTTTTTTAAATTTTAATTTAGGCTTGAATTTCTAGCTCTTCTGGATGAGGTTTTATTTTTTCGCCTGAGTCCATGGTTCAGTGCAGACCCTTATTTCCTGGTCAATGAGTGTATCTTCTTCTATTTATGACTATCTGAAGGCTGTGGAATGCAGTAGGCCTAAATAAAATAGGAGAACATGGTCTGTTAATGTATTACTAAATGTACAGTGTCAGCATTACTTAGTAAAAACACCACTCACCTCTTCTCGTAGGAGAGATAAACTGAATTCTCCTGGTTGTAGTTGTCAATCTCTTTGTGCAGTTTGCTAGTCTCTGTGGTTAACTCGTTGATCTTACTCCTAACAGCACAACGACAAAAACATTCACTTTGAAATGGTAAAATTGACCAGTGTGTACCAACTATATGTTTAAGGAAAGGTTGCCCTGCTGGAAACACCTGCTGCATAGTGTAAAATAATACCAATAAGGGTTAACATGTTTTACTCAACAATTTAATTGGCATGTGTTACCTAAGAAGGCCCAAGTAGTAGGACTTATCCAGAATCTGTCTCTGAGGTCCTTTTGGGGATGGAAGAAGGAAGGAGGTGGTGGAGAGAAAGAGAGTTGTTATGATGTAATATCTGTTTCAACGTGACTCAAAGTGTCTGCCCTAACATTAAAAAAAAGTGTCAGCTGATGTGACTTCAGACTTACCTTTCATGCCAGTCTTCATACCACTGAGCCCCTGTTGGGTCACAGGTCTGTCAGTCACCTTGATCTGTGCTGACAGGACTCCAGGCGTGGCCATGGGGATGCCGCCCCTCATGCCAGGATGACCACTTGTACCTGGAACCATCTGGATTGAAAATAAAAAGAAGAAAACCCCATAAGACTGGGTTTCTACGAAGATCCTTTCGTGCTTTTGCACCTTTGCTATTCTAGTTGATATGATGCTGTGACTTTAGCAAAGTACCCAACATACTGGCTGGAAGAGCACTCTTATCACAAAGCTAAAATGCATCCAAGCTGCAGTTGGCTTACTCCAGTTGCAACACGGATAGCTGTAGGAGGAGGTCGGACGGCCGTTGGGGGTCTTCCAGCACCAGGGACCACAGATCCACTGCGGCTCAATGGGCGGCCAATGCCGGAGGGAGGCCGCTGACTCGTCATGGTGCCTGAAGCCAGTGAACAAATTAATAGTAAGAATAACAAATTAAATATTTGTTGCTGATGGGTGGAAACAAATTCATACAGCCTAGTGGTGCTACTATAGCTCAGTGCTTGCTTGGCTGAACACGCTTGCTCTAGCTAATACAGTGTGAGTAGAGGAGGGGAAGATGGAAAACATAGTGCAGGAGGGGGCACCACTTACTTATATATAGTATATGAAGGTGGAAAGTTGGAGTAGTACTTAAAGCTGAAGTAGGCAAGTTGGAGCAAATTTATTTAACAGTCTCTTCTGCACTATATTCACTTTTTTAATAGTCCTATATCACAGCTGTTAACCTGCACTATATTCACTTTTAACAGTTTTCTACATCTCCTTGTATTTTTATATCTGGTATATTTTTTTTGTACTTTGTACTACTAACTTTTTTACTGCCTTTTTACTAACATGTTTTGAACTATGGAACTGTGATGCTGGAAACTTGAATTTCCCTCAGGATCAATAAAGTCACTATCTATCTACCTATCTATCTATCTATCTATCTATCTATCTATCCATCTATCTATCTAATCTATTCATCTACCTATCTATCTATCTATCTATCTATCTATGCAGTATGTGTGTGTTGCTTTTCTATGAGACAAAGCACACCAATGTGCTGCTGCTCTTTAGTTTATGACACACGTGTTAAAGGAAAGCTAACAATAAAAGCCATGATGTCCATTAAAAGGATGCCCGATAGCTTGGTGACCATGGAAACGTTAGATGTGGGAGTAAAGTTAACGTTGGTTGCCTAGCTACATGGTTGCTAGGACCGTTAGCGTTAGCAACCTAGCTAACCTGTGTACGTTACGACATTAACGTTATCTGTAATAAATAATGTAACTATGAACTATAGCTAAACTCACTGCGGTCCTTTTGAGTTGGATGCACGTCAGCCATGTGTTTAGTTACCAAACCATTAACCATTTACCATGTTAATAACGTTAGCGTTAGCTAGCTGCGTAGCATGGAAAAGCTAGTAGCTAAGTGTTCCTCTTACCTTCAACTGAACTCCTGAAAACTGTCCTTTTCGTCGACAGTAGAAGTCGCTCTCTAAAATGTCCAACCGGTTGTTTAGTCAGCTGGTTTACTTGAGAGGAAAAGAGTCAACTGAGAGTTAAAACGCTAGCTAGGTTAGCTAGAGAGTCAGCTACTAGAGATGATGTTGACGTTACCCTGGTAACCGTCTTCTTCTGCTGATAATGATGTAGAGTAGCAGCTATAGCTGAACAGTCTGCTGCTACTGCCCCCCACCGTTCAACAGCGGTAATACACACTGGAGATGTTGTTGTTGTTGTTGTTGTTGTTGTTGTTGTTGTTGTTGTTGTTGTTGTTCTTCTTCTTCTTCTTCTTCTTCTTTTCTCAAAAGCCTGCATTTTAAATGAATTCCGTACAAGAGCTAGAACAGCCATCCACTTTAAAAGCCAATTTAATTGTATTTTAGTAGCCCAAGGGTCATGAAACTAGCCCAGGACATAAACCTGTCGCCTTCTCAATGCAGACTGTGCTCATGATTAACAATGTGAAGCAGACACATACTGGACTCTGATGTGGTTTTTACAAAGACATGTATTTGCCATAAGGGGGAGTGCAATTGTGTGTTTATAAGGACTTTCTGATTGCCAAATAACAACACACACAAGAAATGGAAGAGGAGGAGGGAGCGATGGAGAGAGGGAGGAGTGTGAGCGTTTGAAGGGCCAGATACAAGTGTTTTAACACAACGCAACAACCTGAGACTAGTGTGGGGGAGTCAGTGGCTCGTAGGGTGACAGAGAGAGGGAAAAGGAAAGAGAGAACAACAGACTGATATTTAGAGAAAGAGAAAAATAGTGCAACAAAGATAAGTGAAGCGAGAGACCAGAACCAGTATCTTTAAAAATAAAAAGGAGGGTATTCTTTTAAGCCATATCATTTTATGTATATAATATTTTGCTAGGATAATAATTAATCAAATTAATTATGTAAATCTCATCTGCCGAAAAACAGGTATTGTTGACAATGAGTAAATCTTTCTTCTTATATTATTTCGAAATGTTTTGAGAGATTCTTCTGTAAATGAAACCAAAAAGAAGTTGCAAAAACATGTTCAATAGTTTCCCCTTCACAATTGCAAAAAGTGCATCTATTGTTCACAGTTACGAAGAACTTGCAAATATTATCTTTAGCAGGGTAGTACCTGTGTACAATCTCAGACTGTGGATCAGACCGGCTAGTATTTAAAATATTAAAAAACAATAACTAAAAAAAGTATAGAAAAAAGGAAACCCTCTTATTAATTTGTTTAAGATACTGAAATAGTAATATATAACACTCATTTAGTGAGTTATTTTGTAGAATATATTTTAAATCAAGCTGCACTTTTATCTCTGTGAGGCCTTGAATCAAATGCCTTCTTTCTTCGTCATATCTCCCACAGTAATAACATCTACCTAAATAGTGTGCGTGTGAACGTGTTGTGTGTCCAAATTGCACCAAATTCGACACAATGCTCCCTTGGGTCCCCAGCAATACACCCTGCAAGTGTGAAGTTGATCAGATGAACGATTCTTGAAATATGCGAAGGACACACCTACATAAACACAGACAGACAGACGGAGATTTGTTGTTTTATAGCTGATAACACCTCCTTTAACGTTTCTGAAATTGTTTGAAACAGATAACAAACACAAATGAGAGTTTTAGTCCATTTTATTTCATGTTCAATAATCACATCACTAATTAACAAGTAATCACAATAAACACTTTTTTTTTCCAAACCAAAAAATAAAATTCAAATTAATGAAGAAAAAAAACAACAAAAAAAAACGACAGCACAAAAAAAACAATGAGGAGGTTCTGCAAATGACATAGTAAGTCTACCTAACACATCCCATTGTTGTTTTTCAGCATGCTCTGCAGGTACAGTAGGTGTTCATTAGCTAGTGTAACTCTTGCATGAGTGCAGTGGCGGTAGACGAAGCTCTACAACACTTCTTGGATAGATTACTGAGGAGCATTTTATTACACAAGCCAAACCTGACGACTATAGTTAGTTAACCTTAGACAAGGATGTGTTAGGGTCTCGGTGTGTGTGACTCTCCAGGGCAGGTTGTTGCTTTTTGAGTGTAGCAGCCAATATGTTTGATATGCAGTACTCCCATTGACCTCTACACTTAGTGCCTGCTTGAACAAGAAATTCCCTTTGCCCACTGTGATATAGTGTCGTGTGTTTCAGGTGCATTAGCTTCAATCTGCTTGGTTCTTTTATGAACCCGCAGAATGTCCTGAATGACAAGTTTACCAGGTAGTCCCAACATTATTCTCATCTCTTAAGACTGGGCATGATTAAACAGTGTGTAGGCATAATTGTGCACTACAAATTTAGTTTAAAAAAATGTCTTAAATGAATTAAGCTCTACAGTATGTTGCCAATTCAACATTTCTAAATCAAGCTGCCGTTACAGCGCGTTCAATAACATCAGATTTTATGAGATTTTAAAGATTTTCTAAGTGTTGTATTGGGGTTCAAATCTTCGTCGTGCACATCCTCGGAGGAACTCCGGGACACAGTTTGCCAAAACTGGTTGTCACAAATCCCTTCAACCATGAGAGCACAACCACCAGGAGGCTACAGGAACACAACGATAAATACATATACAAAAGTGTTGCGTCTTTAGTACAATATATCTCAAAAGACATTCTTTCACTTCAGTGGCCCCTTTCTAATGAAAAAGGCAAACTTTTTCAATTTGTCATACTAATAATCAGAATAATAGTCATAATAAAACGCGTCCTCCCCTTAGAACCTTTAAAGGTACATGGACATAAAAGCTGTTCTGAACAAACCCACCCAACCAACCCCGCTGATGCTGATGTTGCTTTTTCTGTCTTTTGTTCTTTTTGAGGGCCGTAAAGAGTGCATCAACAATAAAATATCTATATACATCCGTGTGCAATCTCATAAGTAGTGGTAAGTAAAAACTCTGGGGTGAAAGCAAAGCTAAAACATGGTTGGTGGGCAGGCACAAGGGAGCTAAGCGACAGCCGTGGCACAAAACAAAGCAATTCAACTATTTGATGACAGCTTATCTTTGAGCAACACTCAATCCTCAACTGGCAGAAAACGACTCCCAACATCTGCATGTGAAACATTCCCACTTTTCAAAAGACATTGATTAGAAGTTATTGCCTATTTTTGTCAAAATAAAAATGTGATTTTTCGTCAAAGGTTTTGCTTTCTTATGTAAAATTTAAAGGAATTCCAAATATAAAACAAAAATAATGACTGAATCTGAATGGATGTGAATAGTGAGGGCACTGTAATTCAGTTTATTGCTCTATTCATGTCATCACGCAAAATCACATTCATAATGAAATTATTTAGGATCACTTGTTCATAGAGGGGTATTTGAACTATTAATTGAATACCAACACTCCATCACAGTGAGCCCTCTTTGATATATTAAAGCATTAAGGTGCAATTTAATTCCGTCGAAGATTCATAATCTTCTTTAACAATCATTTGATTCATTAATTTCAGATTTAAACTGGGATGTAAAAAAGTCTTGTATGGCTGCCTGTGTTTAAAGAATATTCAACATTTGAGAAGTTTGTCTTAGAAGATAAAGCTGCACTAATCAAAATATTTTTGTATGAACAATGGGTCGAATGTGTAATATAAGAAGGTGTCGCTCGTAGTGATGAACCCATCCGACTCTGCAGCTCACCTCATAGCATTTTAGCATCTTTCAGCTCATTGTTTTGTTGTTTTACGGTTTCTACTTCTCTCATTTAAACATGTTCCGGCTGCAACGGGCAGCAAAAAGGTTCTGACAAACCCAAAGTATGCTACCTGCCCAGCACCGAACAGCAGACAAACACAGTTAGCAGCTAGCTGGTAAACATAGTGGAGCTTTTTGCAGCAAGGGGAGGGATTATTGGTTCAAATGAATGCTAATGTTGATCTGATGCGTCTGCTAGATGTGTAAAGAGGCAGTTTGCCAACACATTTGCCATAACAACTTCATAAAGTCATTTTCGGTTTCAGTATGATACCCAGCCCTTGTTATAACACTATACTTAAAACTGAGCGAGGAAGTGATGCAGTGATGGCTGACAAGTGACTAATGAGCAGAATCAATTTTACAAGGATTTTTGTAACTGATATATCACTGAAATTAAATTCTACTAAAAAAATCAGATCATCCATCTATGTTTGAGCCATGGAGTCATTGTATGCAACCCAGTTTGAAGCGGTAGAATTAATGATGAAACTACGAGGTGGAACAACAACCATCAGAAAACCAGCTCTCCCTGTCCGTCCGTGTTCAAAGTCATCATTTGAGTAACAACACATCTGGACTGCCCCAGAGATATACATATGGTACCAAACCACAACACTTGGAGTCATAATGCACAAAGGCTTTCAGCTCTGGGCGTGATATTATAGAATCTGGCCATGCATTAATAAAGGCAATCGGAGGCAACAGTTGAATACATTGCTACAAGAGAAGAGTATAAAGCCACATCATGTTCCACTGCCAATACTCCAACAAGAAAAGACATATTAGAGATGGTTTTTCAGCTACTGCCAAACAACATGCTACCATAACCCTCATAGAAACACCTGAAATGGGACAACAACCGAGACTACACAACTACCAGGACAGCTTGATTTACAGAATTTCCCTTAAAACAGCAATACCCCTGACGTTTTTTTTGTCCATTTTGTCAACTTTGTCTGAGCAGTTTTAGGCGTGAGCCTGCGTCATCCTCGCTTACTGTAGATTTCAGGTAAGGAGAACAGGAGGCACATACGAGACACACAGACTCTGTTAACCTCAGAGACATCTTCCTCATCTCCTTCTGGACCTGCATGTTCAGTTAAAGCTTCTCTACTTCAGCAAACTATTGCATTTCACACACTTTCTTGCCATCGATGCAGAGCACACTTCAAATGCTTCTTTCCCACCCTTCCCAGCAACACTTTCCTCCTCCCTCTGAATATCCTCACTGTGTGTCTTAAGTTTACAAAAACCTGTGCGTGTTTCCATGATTTTCTGAGAGCTATCGGGGAAAAAACAGAGCACCCACTGTATTGCTTACGCAGGAAGAAACGTACAATAAATAAATAAAACCTGGTTTTAAAATCAAAGAAACTAGGAGGAAAGAAAGAGGGAAAACAGAAATAAGATCCGAACAGAACACCAAAGCTCATTTTTACACAATTTTTGTCACTCAAACACACCATCACAAACACAGAGAATAAAGAGTTAAACAGCCTGAAATGGTTTCAAACAGCCTACTTGTTGTCTAGTTTTTTTGTTTGTCAGCTTGTTTTTATGGTAAGTGATATTGAGGAGACAGGAAAGTGGTGAAGCAGATGAGATGGACATTGAATAACTATGTTATGTTATTGAAGCAGAGAGGAAGTGGTTATTGGGGGAAAAAAAACAGCCCCTTAAAGTCACGAGGAAAAAGGGAAGCCATGACAGAAAAGCCATAGGTGAGTCTCAGAGGGGTTTCCACGCTGCTCGGTTGACAAATGAAGTGATCGCTGCTTATTTGGTGTCTGGAGATGAGAGATGATGCAGGGTCAGAACACACCACCAGGCTGTGGGGGGAAAAAAGGATCCAAGTGAATCCCACTGATTCCAGGTCAGCCAGCTTGGAGGAGACGCAACCAAATATGTGAGAGAACCTCCACATAGATTCCCACCAAGGCCCAAGCTTAGTCTATACAGTCACTTCAGCCACATATAAGGGGGGAAAGGGGAGCTACTGTATGTTGCATGATGATGAGCTCAGATGGGAGAGAGGAGGCGTGATAACATGATACTAGAACTATTGGATGATTCAAAACTTTTTGCAATGACAGATTTAAGATAAAAGATGCTTTTTAGGGCTGGATGGGGGGCAAGAAAGGTGAAGATCCGTTTGAGGAGCTGTTGGTGTCCCCCTGGACCTCCACCTGGAGACGCAGCGAGGAGGGGGCGGAGGGGGAGCCGACGCAGCCCTCAGGAGCAGACGGTTCAACGAGGGAGACGCTGCGAGGAGTCGGGTGGTGGTGGTGGTGTAGAGAGTGGGAGGAACCGTGTGGGTGGGGTCTGTTGTCGTCCTGGGGGGGCGGCCAGGTGATGATGTCGGCGCCGTGGTCCGTGCGAGAGCGAGCATTCTCGCGGAAGTTGAGCTTGAAACACTCAATCTGCGGCAGAAAGGTTGGAAAGAAAAAAGGGGGGCGGGGAGGGAAGAGGAGGAGGAGGAGGTAAGGGAGATATAAAAAAATATATATAGGGCAGGGGGGAGGTGGTGTTGTGGGGGGGTTGAGATGAGGAGGGCAGAGGGATAGTAGAATTAGATGCCTGCAAGATAAGAAGTCAAAAGATGGTGGTGTGATCAGGTGTGCCTTTGTACCGCAGACAATATGATGAATACAAAACAGGTTTACACTTAGTCACAGAGACAGTTTATCTCAGCCAGGGAGAGTAAAATGAATTCAGATGTTTCCCGGCAACAGGATCATCACCGGGCGTCTTTGTCTCCTCCTTCCGTGTTTGCTACATGGGAATCAAACCCTGAACCGACAGCAGATGAGGCTCACCCTTGCATGGCAACGATGTCACGTGATCACGTGAGAATCACGGTATCAAATGTCACATGAAAATCCATCTTGTCAGGCTTCAAGTGATGCGTTTTTGTCCGGCTCGCCAGATAACGGACCAATCAGCATCCTGTGAGGAGCTACTGGCAGCTAGGCTTAGGATTGTGAGACCTGAGACCCTGAGATCATAGTGTGAGGCGACTGTTGGTTCTAAACAACAATATGTCAGATCAGCACATACGGGCAAAAAGTCAAGGCCGCGCCCCCTTTTGGGGGATAGAAAACTGAAGATCCCATAGACTTCAATGCACTTCGTCGTATGTTTGGATTGTAATTTTGACAAGTTCGTATGAATTCATCTCTTGTTATACAAATGTTTGTTTTATACACATTTCGAATAATTATTTTGCGATCTTGCCTGAACCTGAGCGTTGGCGATACCTTAATAAATGAAGGTTGAGCGCTGTCATGCTCCTTCAGTCTTCCCCCGTCCAACACAGTGGAGGATATTGCTGATCCAGACTTCTCTACATATTTGATTGAATCACGTTAGGCTGAGTGTTGTCTGTAAATAACCAACGTGTTAATAACCAACTGTTTGATCTATAGGCTGAGATTTAGTTGAGATGTTTCATTCAACCACCTGCCAAGTATTTTTTGAAGGTGCCTGCCTTTTTCCAAACAGTTTCCAAAGATGGCTTCAGGGTCAGGTTAGATGAGACTGGCACACAAACAAACTTACTTGTCTCTGGGATGAGAGTGTCCAGAGCCTGGGGCTCCCGGAGGCCCTCACTATCACAGGGAGCCCCCTCCTTCAGCCCATTCTCCTGGGCAGCAGGGCTCCCTGCCTGCCCTGGCTCGGAGCCTGGGGCCGGAGCCGCGGTGCCACTAAGGGGAGTCCCATTCCCCTCTGTTGTCTCCTGAGCCCCCTCAGCCTAGAAACACATAGCACGGCGTGTCAATCGATGGGGATGGAACAACCTGGCTCCAAATCTCATAGACCTACATTAATATAGTTCTGTACATAGTTATTTCCATATAATTCAGGTAGACAGATGTTTTGCTAAAAGCATTAAAAGATCTGGAGCCAGACTAAGGTGGAGGGAGATGAAATTACAAAAGAAGAATAACTGGAGCATAAAACGTTCACATGAATGCAATGATCAAAAGCAAATTGTAAATTCAAGCACATCATATAAAAAAAAGTAGATGCAAAGTGTAAAATGTGTAGAAATGATGTTGTTCCTGAACCACGAACCCTTCTGCATGATCTCATATACACATCTGTAAAAATACTGAATGCTATTATTTTCCTTGGCGGACGTAAATGTAAAATGACCTCAAGAGTTCTCATAGAAACACAGCAAATGTCCAAACATATCAGAACGACACCCGGGAGAAACCTGCCAAATAAAGAGGCTTGATTGGCTTTATTCTTTACGCACTTCTGCAGAAGTAGACTGAAACACCCTAAATACATCTCATCACTTGTACTCACTTTAAGAAAACATGTTTCTATCAGTAAATTCATTAGGCGGGCTTAGAGGACAAAGCTGGCAAAGCTATATATTTTTCTTAATTTCAACAAATCCCATGCAAAGGAGAAGGGGTCTATCTGCAGGCTCGCGGGCTACACGGTACGCCCACTTTGCTAAAAGTACAACACGCCCCCTGAGATAACTTCCAGGATTAACATTCTTATTTTAACCATGGATGTATGATACGAACTGGATATTGGAGACTCTTGATAGCGACACATCATGAGACAGGCTGTGGGGCATTAGCCTGCACAGTTGTAGAATAAAACATGAGATATTGTCTTTCCAACAAACACAAAAGAACGTACGAGCATGTTTCAACGCTCTACTCATCATTTTTAAAAATAGATTTCAGTTAACGCTGATCACACAGGCTCTCTCAGACAGGTTGTTAATATTATGTGAATGCTATTTTTAATGCATCTTCACTAGGTTGGAGGGTGCCGGTGATGATAACTGGTCGTGCAAAAACCGTGTGTGAAGATGAGAATGTGGGTGAAGGATGGGTTCATGCAGTGATCATGAAACACAGATATGAGCTGCCATAGGCTGAGGGGACAGGTGACATCATTTGGTGACATCATTTCTGATCAATTTGCCCAAAAGGTATTTTCTTTCTTTTAAGTTCGCAAGCCCATCCCACACAGTAACCCATGATTAGGTGACTTAAATCCTTTTGGATTTATATTTTTGTTTTGTAAACGTCTATGACCACCATCTGTATGCATATCTTCTCTCATTCTCTCTCTCTAAATGTGTTGTTGACCTTGAGGAATCCAGACAATTGCAGCCGGTTGCAGGTGCAGAGGGTTTGAGATGGTTCAGGTTGCTGCAGATGGTTTATGACAGGCTGTCATCATCATTAGTGATTGTAGCTTGAAGCCAACCAAACATCTCCTAGTTTATGAACACAGTGGTGGAGCGAGGCAAGCACGAAAAGCCTGAATCTCCTGAAGTCACGACGCTCAGATAATGACTTAAATAATCACTTCAAACCAAGCTGAAAGTGCTTCACTGCCCTCTCTGATTGACACTTCAAAGTCTGGCTCTGAAAACTCATTTAGTCCGTTTATCAGGTTCTTACTCTGAGTGATGGGGTCCTACGTGAACACACTATTATCTGCCAAAGTTAGAACAGGTTTGATTATCTCACATGAGATATTTGTATTTTTCTCTGTCATCTTCTGACTGTTTTGAAGTGGGAGCCGCGGTATCGTGGTCTCGCCCACACACACCGGCCCGAGCCAATCACGAGCCGAGCACTGCCGCAGCTTCTTATTGATTTGAGAATCAGAGCTGTCAATCATGACGTCTCACCCCCTTTTTTACAGCATCAAATAACTAACTAACACCAAACTTATCAGAAAAATGAACACTTACACAACATACATCACTGTGATAAGAACTACCTAAAATTACATGGAGGAGGGTGGGGTTTATGACCTATACTGCAGCCGGCCACCAGGGGGCGATCCAGATGTTTTGGCCTCCCTTTTGGGGAGCTGTCTAGTTGCCCATCTTTATATACAGTCTATGATGTGTACACATACTTGGTCAGTAAAGGTGATTCAGAGTTTTTATTTTTCAATTAATCATTAGCTTATTTAGTCATGAATGTCTAATGTTATAGAGAAATACAAAGACTTTAAGTATCTCTTTAAAGAGCAGAGCTATGACTTTACTTAAGACCAGAGGTTCTGGTCAACATTCTGGACAACAACAAAAACAACAACAACCATTGTGGAAGTATTGCATAGGTAGACCCACAATCAGAAACTGGAATTATTCCATGAAAAACTAATGCCATAATGGGCTGCTTTTATCTGGACACATTTACTCTTTCAGTAAACTGAACTGAATTTGTATTTGCTAATGTGCTGTGAAACCTGATTCATCTTCATTGTGATTGGCTGGCTCATAAAAAAGACTTCAGAACTCCCTGGTAGAAGAGATCTTGTATCTTAATGGGACCTTCCCGGCTAAATAAAGCATAAATTAAATAAATAATTACAGAAAGCGCCCTGATCTGCAGAATGTAAAAACAACAGTTGATAGTAACAGCGTGCACGTAGACTGAACGACGTCTCCGTGCGTGATAACCTCACCTTGATGTCTCCTCCACCAGGTGAATGGCTCACGTTGTCCGTGGAGCCCACTTTGGACTGAGCCTTTTCCCTGAAACTCACTTTGTGGGACTCGACCTTCACGGAGCCACCGCCTGCAGCACACATGGACAATCAGTCTGATAATCATACACATGCATGCATGGACACAATGAGCATGTGCAAAACAGATACAGCTTCTACACTATTGCTATTATTATTTCTTCAAACCATTATTGCTACTGATGCATTCAGATTTATAAACGTGCATGTGCACTAGATATGTGTGCTTATTATTTATATACATTTTATTCAATATTTATGTATTTTTTTTTTTACATGTTTTTCTTTTAATTTTTCTTTATTATTTCAATTATTACTTTGAATGTGTCTTATATTTTCATTTACTCATTATTATTATTATTATTATTATACAAAGAAAATTTTATACAAGGTTAGGTTCATTATCAATAATATCTCATTATCTCACTTTTTCTATAATAATTAATTTCTTAAGTAATTTTATTTAATTTTTCTGTATTATCTGTATTAAAGTTATATTATCTGTATTTCAATATTTGTTTTAAAAACCAAAAAAATAAATGTTGATACACGTTGGAATTTAATTATGACATAAGCCTTTTCGCTAATAAAAATAAATCTTAAAAACAAAGTTGCTCTGATGTTCTTAGAGGACAAAACTGTCCTCGGCAAAAAAATGCCATAAAATGATATATTTATGTTATTTTCCACTTTCGCTGACTTTCACATTTTTTTAACTATCAGTGTTAGATTTATTTTCTTTTTTTTTTTAACTCCCACTTGTTACCTTAGTGTACATAAATGTCCCTGTCCTAAAAGTGCTGTAAAAATACTATATATTAATATTATTTTCCACTTTCACTGAGTTAACTTTTTTAACCAACTTCAGTCCTGATTATCACTATCAAATATTCATTCATTATTAGAATTTGAACCCTTCAAATGCCAGTTTGTTTACAAAATGTCACTGTTTTTTTTTATGAAAAAAAAGAAAGCACAAATTATTGAATTATTTTCTGTATACTCAAGCTGGGGGGATTTTTTTCACAGTCTGGGATATGTCAACATAGATTTTAGTGCAGGAAACTAGTAAAATAGCATGTGTTTGCCTCATATGGCAAACATGAGAAAACGGCTCAATCTGGTGGGAAATAGTAAAAACTACAATTTTGAAGGCAGGGCTCTAAATTGAAAGCTTGATATGATAGAATGCATGATTTAATGCTGTAACGGCTGTGGGATCACACATTTTGGTTGTAATGGGTGTCAGTACAATCTCAAACATTAAAACCTTCATGAAGGACTGATGTATTAGACTGCATTAATACTATCTAGGTGTACCTAATGAACTGCCAACACAGTGTACATAGAGTTAGACCATCCAACAGCTTTAGAGCACCATGCAATGAATAAAATGATGGATCAAATAGAATAGGGGTCAAAACTGCATTTCCCAGCTCACCTGGCTTGTGCTTGATGTTGTCCTTGGAGCCGCACTTTGATGTCACCTTACTCACATCCACCTTCTTGTTGAGTATCTGCACCTGTCAAACGTCACACAAGCTGTTTTATCACCAGTGTTTCAAACATTGGACAGGGAGACGGGTCCTTTGATGGTTTCATATTTCTCCTTCAGCTGCACTAAAAGCCCTATTTACACCTCCAACAGAGTGGTGCAGGGATGACGCATTTTTGTAGGCCAACCAGGAAGTTAGCATCACCCTGGTTCCCTCGACAAAAACCCAATGGGTTGTTCCGTTGGGTTTGGAATTATTACACGTTTATGACACTTACACGTTTTGTTCAGCAGGATAATCTCCACAAATGAACACCACTTTTATGATTTTTGAAGTGTAAATGCAATCGTCAAATGTAAAAAGCTAACGTTAGGCCATCCACCTTTTTTACCACCTTTGAATATTACTCACCAAAGCTTCAAAAGCCTAAAAAATGGTATTCGGAACAACCCTAGAACACAAACTCTCCTCCATATTGTGGCAATTATGCAACAAAAACAAGACAAATTCAAACTTCAAGATCATGCTGCTTCAGTTACAATGTGATGCTGCTGAACTTTGAGAATTGTTTGACTGCAGTCTCTCATTGTTGAAGTGAACACTCAAAAAAAAAAATACATTGCAGGTGCAGCCGGTGTAAAAATAGCAGGCACCAAAAGAAGAAGCTCAGGACGGGACAGCATCCTTTCAGGAAACCACAGATCTCAAATGTCTCTGTGGTGATACTGTCCTCGGTCCTAACAGAGACGGAGCCCGTCAGAGCCCAGTGGTGTTTGTTTGACTTTATTATTTGTTTAGTAAGTTAGTGAAAGGGCAGGACAACACAGGTAGAGTTAAAGTAAGAAAGGGACTGTGAAGCGGGTTCTAGGGAAGGGCTGATACATCAGGCTTGCTAGCATGCTGTCCAATAATTCCCTCAATCTGCAAGGGTCCAACCAAGAGCAGCACTAGGTGTTGGTGGCCTTAAGAACTGTAGCTTGACTTGAGGAGCTTTTTATATACTGTACAACTCACTCATGCTGGCACTGACAAGGACTTCTTTTTTTATTTTTAGGAGCAAAAAAAGTAACATTTCTTCTTTGCTCTGTTGTTCCTCCTCGTCACTTAATCGAGCCAAATCTGTTTGAGTAATTGGCCGATGCATACGAGCTCTGGTTGTGGGCCAGGCAGTACTTACATTCCCTCCACCAGGAACATGCTTCATATTGTCCTTGGAGCCCAAGCGTGAAGCGACGTGGCTGAAGTCCAGCTTTTTGGTTTTTATGTGAACCTATACGGATACAGCATAGCAGCAAGAGGGAAGAGGAGAGCCGGGGCGGGCAGGGGGGATGAAATGGGAAGGAGTGAAAGGAGAGGTAAGGAAAAAGAAAAGAAAAGGAGAACAGAAGAGAGGAAAAGAAAAGAAGAAAAGAAAAGAGAAGGGGAGAAGACGTCACCATCACAGGCAGGGTTAGAAAGGAAAGGGCAGAAGGAAGTAGCAAGGTTCTCTAAGGCATTATTTGATCTTAGGTGCGCTCGATGGGCAGTTAAGCGGTCTGAAATGGTAACTCTTGCTTGTGTTGCCACTTGAATACACAAAAAGTATTTTATAGAGCGCACGCACGCATGCAGTAGAATATTTAAACATCCGTCACTGTTGAGGAGAATCCACGGGAACCTAGAAGATGTTATTAACACAGATTAATGCTGTAGTTCAAAGACAGGTTAGACTGTGAGATGTTAAAGACCAAATATGACACAAAAAAACATTTTGGGTCCAAGTTAGTTGTTACAATTGTAGTAAAACTCATTGCATGTTTGTCTTCCTAAACCTGATCCCAAGTGACCAACCAGCAGGGGTCGCTATTGCAGCAACTAGGATGTGATACCTCACCGGCTTCCTGCTGATGAACAGTTGTGTGTGATGTGGATTGTAGTAGTGGCCCAGTGCTCTTGTACCAACATCATAAATTGTTATATGATGATGATTGATATATAATTGAATAGAGACTTTATGCATTCTAGATGGCTGAGCGGTACGCTGGAAGTAGAGTAGAAAAGCTGTAGTTTGCTTCAAATGGAGACATTTTGCATCACAAGATTATTGGAAACACTGGCTATTCTAAACAGCCATTAAATGGTTTGAAACTGTGTTTGACAGTAAAAGATGCTGTAGGTGCTTGTATTACTCAAAAGCCTGTGGCTACTCATTTTCAACCTGGCTTTGTGCCCTCAGTAGTGCAAATCATTAAAAAACAACAAAAAAAATAAGAAATATGGTGAAAAGAAAATAGCAAAATATATCTGAACAGAAAAAACAGAGACAGAGAGAATATGGCCCTGTTCACACCTGGTATTAACATGCGTCCTGAGTGATCCGAAAACAAGTGGACGTTTGTTCACACCTGGCATTAGAATGCGTCTCCACATGTGTCTTGAGTGACCACTTGTGATCCTGAAGGGGATTCTTTCACAACAATGACCCGCTAGCTGTACATTATCCCGCTTATTACACGGCTACTTACTGAAGAAATCAATCATTTGACACAAAAACGGTCCGCCAGAGTCCGACATCAGAACTGCGTCCATAGCAACGGTCTGTTATACATAACGACGGTCTGCTATAAAGAAATAACAGACTGTGGAATGCCATGATTGACCAATCAGAATCGAGTATTCAACACAGCCGTGTGATAAATTCTAATAAAATACAGTTGTGCAGACAGAATACAGTAGAGCACAGAGGCCGTTTCCATGCTGCGAGGCAGACAAGCGCTCGTCTATTCACCTGAGGAGCGCGGTGATCCTGCGGATCCCAGCGGGACGTCAGTTGAGTAGGCGGTCCTTAATGTGGCCCGGAACACATTCGCTACACACTTCTAAAAGAATGTGATCATATGTGGCTCAGACCACCTCTGAATGTGGTCTGAAAGATCCGATCTCAACGCGTCCTCAATGTGTCTTGAGTGCGTTCACACCTGTACTTAGAGCTGTCCACTTGTGATCTGATCGCTGAGGACATTAATGTTAATACCAGGTCTGAACAGGGCCTAAAAGGTGGGAGTATGTGGTGATGGTGGGGAGGATGGGGAGGGAACTCACTTTGCCCAGGCTCGTTTCTTTGGAGAGGACGCCCCTGCTCTGAGAGGCAGATGACACCTGGGGAGACAAGCCCACCCCGGGTCAACAACAAAAACACGTCATAACAACACACAGGAAGAGGAGGAGGTCGGAGGGTGAAAAGTAGAAAGAGAAAGGTTCTAAAATGGGTAAAATGGGAGTAAATGAACATGCAGAGGATTGAGTAAGAGATGGAAAACCAAGCAAATTAACAGAGCCAAAGAAGCTGTAGCTGGTGTGGTGAATGTATGAACAACTTTGTGCACTATAAATAAAGAGATATGTTACTATTTGAAGAGAAGAGATTCAGAAAGAAGTTTGAGGAACCACAGGAAGCCAGTGTCACACATTAAACAGGCTTGAGGCGACATCGCCTGTTAGTTGAGGAGCGGCCGGTGTCAGAAAATACACCATACCCATGTAGAGGTGTGAAGGCTGCAGATGAATCCGCAGTAGGACCTACCTTCCCTCCTCCGGGCTGGTGCTTCATGTTGTCTGTAGAGCCGATCTTAGAGCGGACGTTACGGATGTCAGGGGCCGGTGCAGTGCTGGGCCGAGCCGTGGTCCTGGAGGTGGTGGTGGTGGAGGTTAGGGTTGAAGAAGTGGGCCGGGCGGTGCGGGGCACCGTGGGCTTCTTCTCTGGTGCTGTGCCAGTGGTGGAGGAGGGTGTGGCCGGTTTGGCTGCTGTGGTTCGAGTGCGAGAGGCAGCGATGGTGGAAGTAGTGCTGCGGCTGGTGGTGGTGGTGGTGGTCTTCGGCTTGGTAGAGTCGGCTGGGAAAGAGAGAGAGAGGGAGAATTAGGCCGGAGATGTACTACTTAATAATTCAAAATTAAAAAAGTGAATTAATTTCTGAGGATGTACACAACCAACTCTCTCAACGGATGCAGGATACGCAAGGCAGCGTCATGCACACGCGATCATGTAGTTAAAAGTAAGTTCATCTCTGGCCTTATTCAGAGGTTGAAGTGTTTCATTGCAAAACTAGATATCCTTTATTGCCTCACTTAAAGCAGCAGTAGGCAAGATAGGAGCAAATACGATTAAAAAAAGTTATTTTTATAAAACGGTCACTATATCCTGATAGTAATGCATGAAAAGAAGCTGAAAACAGAGCCATGAGGAGGTGCAGAAGTCTAGTTCTCTCTCAGAACACTTGAATTATAATATGCTATGAAAGGTTATTTTTGCCCAGTGATGCCAAAAAATTGTTGCCAACTGAAGCTTTAAAAATAATAATAATTCTTTGCTACGTTTAAAGCAACAATACACAAATGATGCCCAAAGGCATTATGCTTAAGACTGGAAATGATTTTAAAGTGCATTATGTATTCAGAAACGCTCTCTCTCTCTCTCTCACACGCACACAGTAAACCCAAAGCCAAACCACAAAGGATCCCATCTGTCATTTACAGTCAACCCTGACAGATACGCGACAGAAGAAAGAAGACAAAACAGAAATGGGAGTAGCTAGAAAGCAGGCCAGAGAGACACAATTAAAGACAAATCATCTTCTTATATCAACATGTATTTTAACATTGAACTAACACCAGGCACCTTCTTTTGAATCATACTCTTCCACCTCTCGAAAACTTGCACTTTTATCTCCCGCTGGTTTGAGTGAATACATTTCAGCATATTCCAGTCCAGCGTGCTAAGCCACATTGCCGCTTAAAAATCTGTCAATTCACTTTTCTATATGTCAGCTTTTTCTTCAAGGCACTGCATGCTGAACCATGTGTCCTGCTGTCAATCCTCCCCTGAGAGCCTTTGGTGTATCTCCAGCTCCTGTTAAGACATGTTTAATTGAAGAAATCCTCCCGCTGTATCAGCAGGAGCTGCAGACTTCTGTCAATAGCAAGGGGACAGTAATCCACACACTGCTGTGGTGAAGGTTTCTAACTCTCCAGGGCCTTTCAGCTATAAAGCTCTCTCTCTCGCTTTCTACGAGCCTGCCCAGCATTGTCATGCTCGGACAGTGTGCGTTGCGGTGTCACACTCTTGCTGACAGCTCTCACGTTGCCAAAATGTGAACTTATGTGTCGACAAGAGTTAGTAAAGCTGTAACTGTGTGGGAAGAGAGAGAGAGAGAGAGAGAGAGAGAGAGAGAGAGAGAGAGAGAGAGAGAGAGAGAGAGAGGGGGGAGGATTACAGAAGAGGAGAGTGAAGAAGAAAGAGGACAGAAATATATGCAGAGATGAAAAGCACAGAGGGAGGGAGGTCAGACAGTAGCTGGGAATGATGTTGGGAATTTATTCAATACTACATTCTAGCTAATATTGAGATCATTCCATTGACTGTGGCTATAAAAAATCTGTCTGTAAAACCTGAATAAAAGCTGGGCAATGACTATTTATTGACAAATAGCCGCTAACAAAGCTCCACTAATTCGGTGAAGAACACTTTTTCCTATAAATTCTTCACAATAAAAGTCGTTATTTGTCCGTTATTTTGTTAATCAAAAGCTTTTATTTTGAAGCAGCAAAATCTGGAAATGTCAGACAGCAGGGCTGCTGGTCGAAAAGTCAAAAAATTACGTCCTAATGTCTTTCTCCTAACCATTTTTCCTTGCCCGTCTTGGAAAACGTCATGAGGTCAAGGAAAGATGTGCATCCAATCCATTAGAAATAATAAGTTAATAAGTTGAGCTGAACATATCAGTGGAAATCAGATTTTTGTTTTAGTACGACCAGGCGAGTTTCAATTATATATATAATATACAGTATGTTTCACGTGACATGTTGTATTTTTTGTTTTTTATGTTTTTAATTTGACTCTACCTACAATATGTGCTTGAAAGACAGTTACTTCTGAGTGTTTCTGTATGTCCTGACGAGTGAAGGGAGTGCTGTAGTACCTGTAGAAGTCCTCAGAGTGCCGGGCTTCTTCTCCTCTCCTGGTTTGCTGTCTGTCTTGGAGGCTGAAACACAGATGGTGAGTGTGTAGTTGTTACAAAGGACAGCATGTGTGGATAAAAAGCAGAAGTACTGAGCATCAAAAACGTGTGTGTCAGCGTGCCGTGTCGTACCCAGAGGCTTTCTGGCTGCAGTGGTAGCAGTGGTGCGAGTAGACGCCGTTGTGCGCACTGATGTAGCGGTTTTACTTGCTGTTGTGGTAGCGGTTCCGTTTCTGGTGGCGGCGGCGGTGGAGCCTGCTGAGGTGGCGGTGCTGGCCTTTGGCACAAGGGGGCGCTTCTCTATAGTCGTCTGGAGGAGAGGGAGGAAAATAAAAACACGGGAGATGTGATGAGGTGAGGAGAGAAACGAAAGATCGATGAATGGAGGCAAAAAAACATCATCAACAAATCCAACGCTTTTAGTGGTCATAGTACATCTTCTATATGTCAGGCTGCTTTCATCATCTCAGGCAAATGAATGATGCATTCAGGTCAAAGATTTTCGACCCGTTGCATGCAACACGTCGACGTTCCTTGATGATTTCACATTTCGGTCAGCAGCACATTTCCCCCTCATAACCCTACGACGATGCCACGCTCCACATACAGCTGAGCCATCCTGCAACAAGCTGGCCACGCTGAACTGAGTCACCCTGCACCCCTGGGCGCTGAGAGGCTAAATAAAGGCTGTTCATTTATCGGCCATGGTGCCACACCGGTTGCAGTTAAGGAGGCCACCGAGCGAGGGTGACAGAAGGATGACAATGGCACAAAGTAATCAGTGACTCAGCAGGACTCACTGGCAAATATGTCCAGTTTTAGAGATTTGTCCTTGTAGCAAACAAGACCTGCAGCCACAACAATAATAGTGATCCCGTGACACTGATCTCTCACACAGCTCTAATCTCATAAATCTATTTATCTCATAATAAAACTAATCTCTTTTTTTGGGCATTTTCACCTTTATTGGAGACTTTGAAGTATATACTGTAAAGCCTCCCCGCAGGAATTAAATCGGGATAGCTGCATTTATGTGGTACTGTATGTGCCTTATCCACTAGTCCACCAGGATATTGAATCTTAAGATCATGGTGGCAGTAAATAATATCATAAAAGTTAACAAAAAGTGTGATATGTAACTTATCTGCAGTGGTCGAAGAAGTACTCAGATCTTTTACTGAAGTAAAAGTAACAATACTGCTGTATAGAGATACTCTGTTACAAGTAAAAGTCCTGCATTCAAAATCAAAGTACAAAAGTATCAGCATCAAAATATAGTTAAAGGTACAGTGTGTAAGATTTGGTGGCATCTAGTCGTGTGGTTGCAGATTGCAACCAACTGAGTACCCCTCCGCTCACTCCTCCCTTTCCAAGACGGCGGTAACGTGAGCCGCTGAGTGCAAAAACGTTCACCTCGCTCAGAGGCCATCCTTACCATAATAACACTACTTAGGAGCAACGAAAGTCAGACGGCGGCTGGCGCTACCACGGTTTAGCACTCTGCGTCTCACGTTACCACGGTTTCACAAACGTGTTGGAGAACTACGGTGGCCTTCAGGTAAGTTTAGAACGTGAAAAGGCTGGCCCAATTCCAAGTGGAAATGGGTTATAAAACCCTCCAATAGCGTGTCTGCATCAATGCCGACTTAACCAGATGCCCTTATTGACGACAAGCAACACCGTTTTGTGTTCGTCATGAAACGCGCTACACAACATTTCTCAACATTTAAACTGCTCAAACTAAGAAAGACATTTGATGTATTCTACTCTATCGTCGTACAGACATTATCAACTTAAAGTAAATACATCGTATTTAGGATCAAACATACCCTTGTCTAGTCTAGAAAACGGTAGACATGTTCATTAGATTGTAACGTTTTTTAGCCATTACATTGTGCAGTCATCATTTACTTTATAATGATAAGTTAAAGCAAAAAAGTTGTCTATTGCCACTAATTAATTAGTAAAACTATTAATCGAAACATTAGCTACAACTTATAAACCAATTGTAAAGGATGCTTTATTAGAAAGAGTTACCTATTTTTTGTCTGAGTTGTTAGTTCATTACTACGGTTGGACGACATGCAGCTTGTACTGCCGACCCTGAAGCTGCACCCTTTGACCAGGATTCATCAGAACGTTATAATAAACTACTGAGAGGGTGTGCATGCTGCCCCAAATGAACAAGAGCTAGACATTGATCAGTGTTTGGTCATACTTGATCCAAACACATCAGATGAGGCGTCGATGGAATCCTTGTTCTGTATAAAGGAGCATTCTGCAGCCTTGACGGACGTCCTGACAGCTGAAACTTACCTTGGGTCTGACATCACGTGCAGTGGTGGTGGTGGAGGACGCAAGGCGGCTGGTAGAAGTGACGGAGGGCCGCTTCGGACCAGCAGCGGCTGTAGATGGTGCCTTGGCGGCTGTGGTTGGTGCCTTGGCGGCTGTGGTTGGTGCCTTGGCGGTGGTTGGTTTTTTGTCTGAGATGGAGGTGGTGGTGGTGGAGGATAGGGGGCGCCTAATAGGAGCTGGACCACCAGCAGCAGCTGTGGTACCCGGACGCGTTTTAGCAGCAAGGCTCGGTTTGGTCGCCCCGGCAGCAGGCTGCGACGCAGGGCCAAGATATATGGGAGTGATGGACGGCAAAATAAGGAGGGAAAGCAAAGGAAAGAAAAAAATAAGGGATGATAACGATAGGGGAGGTTAAGCAGCACAAGCAGCATTATAACCATAAATCATATGACTCATTCTGTGTCAAAATCAGATAGAGGTCTTTGTTTACATTTTGTTCAAACCGTATGTATATGCTCCTCGAGACCAAGAGCTCAGTATTTATGTAAATATTTTGGCTGAATTTGGAGAATTGCATACTCGGTTAAACATAGTAAGCCTCATATCTGAACATGAAGACAACGTGGAAAGAATTTGTAACTTTACACACAAAATGTCACACAAATGTTCATGGTACTTGGATTGAGTCCATATCACCATTTTGGCATCTCAAAAAGGAAACAAATTGTAACCTTGGCTTGTTATACTTGCCTTATCTCAGTTTCTGTTTATGTTATAAGCCCCGGAAATTTGGTATCATATCAATCCAATACTTTTTTATTGCTATCTTTATCAGGAAATATTGAAATATCCATAGGTATATACTTTGGAGGGGAACCAACTGGGGGTCCAAAACCACACATTTTGCACTTTCTTTTCCATTTTCAAAGACCAGTAATGACAAATACAACATCTGCTTGTGCCTTACTATTAGTTGGATCAATTGTACACCATTTTGTCTGTGCCTCTACCAGATTTCATGGCTATAGGAGTTATGTATCTGAAGATATTGAACCATAAAAATGGCTTCTCGCCAAAGACGTTTTTTTTAACGGGGCAAAAATGATGACATTCCCAGTGGCAAAAAAAACTATGCAATTCTCAAAATTCAGCAAAAAAAAATACTTTCACAGACGTTATTTTTTGGACTCAAAAAGCATAAAGGTAAGATTTGAACAAAATCTAAAATGTAACCTCTTTCTGACTTGACAACTAAAAATGATAGTAAAATAATAATTAGCATTGGGTCTATTGTTAATACACATCTCTGAACAAGGTGTTTATGTACAGCACATTTACAGTAGGCATAAAGGAAGCAGCAGCAGAAGCTTTAGCAGCATGCATGATGAATGGCTGACTGTCATCTAAACTCACCCTTTAAGTCTAACACGTCACACAACAGTGTATCATGCTTTACTGCCCAAATGTTTGAACAAAATTAAAATGCCTTTATTTTACATGGCAATAATTTCTTAAAAAATGTAATTTTAAGACTAAGACAAAATTTAAAATAGCTTTCAAAATGAACACTGCGAGTAGCGATACCCAGCCCTAAACGCACCCTGATGACGCCAAGACAGCTGAACACGTTTGGGAAATAAAGCATGGTACACTGTGACACGTGTTGATGGTCTATTGAAGCTCACACCGGGCTGAACCTCATAGTGTCCCTTCTTAAAATTACACATTAAAACTAATCCTACGATACTGCTTGCAATAAAAAAAATAAAAAAACAACTTCAACTTACCTTGATTTTCAGGTTGGAAATGGGCATGAGTTTGTGTAATGTCTTACATAGTCTAATGTGATACTAATGACTAATGGTGCCTTCTATTGGGGTCGTGTTTACCATGTTCACTAGAGGAGTCCATATGAACTCCCCCCTCTTGTGGTATTCACAAACTCGTAAGTGGAAAGTTTCTGAAAGCTCCGAGTTCACGAGTTGTGACGTGTTTGTTGACGTTGTCAGAAATGGCGGAGGCTGTGGAAGTTAATTTTTCGGTGCATTATAAGTGAATATATTGTTTTTCTTCGTAATTGTATAATATGTCTGAGGAAAATGTTGATATTCCCAACGGCCTCATCTTTTTCCTCTGTCATTATGCCTTTGTATTTACTGCATTATGTTTCCCACTAGCTAGCTCTCTAAATTGTCATCCTCTGTGGCTTCTAGACGCCACCGGTAGCGTTAATATTGCCGTTGCTCAGCAGCGGAGTTCTCACGACTTAATCACTTGAACGCCAAGCATATTGTGTACACGACTTCCCATGTTGTAAACACGAGTTTCATTTGAAGGCACCGATAGTCTGACCATGTTTGTTTCCAGTATAGATTCTATGGCTCTATCAGTATGAAACATCCCATCCTTAAAGCTTACAGTAACTCCTACCTTGGTCTTCTTGTCTGCACTAGCCAGGTCTCTGCTCGGTGTGGCGCTGCTTCCATTGGTTGCAGGTTTTGCTTTCTTGGCCTTCTCTCCTCCGTCTGCTTTTGCAGCCTTGTCCTTCTTTTCATCCTTTTTCTCCACAGTCTTTTTGTTGGCCGGCACTTTGTCCTGCTTCTCCTCCTTATCGCTCTTCTGCGCCGGCTTCTCGGCTGGCTTCTCGGCCGGTTTCTCCACCAGTTTATCTGCCTCGGCCTCTTTCTCCGCCTTGGCCTCTTTCTCTGTCTTATTTGCTATGTCTGTGTCAGCCTTTTCTTTCTTGGCGTCCTCCACCTCTGGTGTCGTCTTTGTCTCCGTGTCCTCCTTCTCCAGTTCGACGGGTGCCGGCTGTTGCTCTGGGGTCTTCTCCACTTTGTCATCCTGCTGCTCTTTGACATCCTTCATGTCTGTTTTCTCAAGCTTCTCAGTGTTTTTGTTCTCTGCTTTTTCTTCCACTTTGGCCTTTTCATTTTTGTCCACCTTCTCCAAATTCTCTGTTTTCTCCATTTTGCTCTCGACTACTGTCACGCTTCCTACTTTGTCTGTCTTCACCAGTTTATCTGGTGATTCTTCTCCCTTTTTCATTTTATCCTCTTCATCTGTGTTCTGCTGCATCCAATCCACTTTCACTTTCTCCTTTTCTGTCTCCTTTTTCTCTTCCACCTTTTCTGTCTGTTTCTCCGTCACCTTCACTTTGTCTGTCTCCTTCTCCTCTTTAACTTTTATCCCTTTCTCGTTCTCGTTCTCTTTCACCTTTTCTGCCTCTTTCTCCTTCTCTTTTTCCTTCTCCATCTCTTTCTCCAACATGGCTGGAGTCTCACTGAACGCGTACTCCACCTTCACGCTCTTCTGCTCAGCATTATCCAGAGGGTCGAACAGGTCCACCTTCTTTATGTTGTCCTCCAGCTTCTCCTCCTTCTTCTCTGTCTTCTCCGTCTTGTCGGATTTTACTGGAAAGAAAGACGATTTGAGTTAGAAATCCTACCAATATATTATAAATAATAATCCTCTTATCCAATTCAACATCACACACAGTTACTGGCAGCAGGAACTTGGTGCCACAACAACGACAATGGCCATGCCAGATTTTCCTCGCCAAAATTTGGTAGTAGGGGGCGGGTCTTCATAGAAGACCCGGTGGAGAAAAAATAATACTACACACATACAGAGAGACAGACCTGCTAAATATGAGGTGCACCGATGCGACCAATGAAAATGTTTAGTTGCATGTGCGTCACATTGGCAACACAAAGAACATTTTGTCTCATCACTATCAATGATTACACACCTGCTGAGACGTCCCTGAACAACTCTCAAGGTTCTTTGGACCCATACCGGCAGCAATACAGTATCACATAAAGATACAGGGGGTGATGTCTGTACTGTATGTATGTCTTCCAGATCATCAAGCCAAAGATGGAAACTAGCTGATGATAGTGATTCTTGTGTTGCACCAAGTTTGAGAAACATCATCTTTCTATTTATTTGATAGTGTAGTTTCTCTTGAAGGGGCTCAACAGAAAATAATAACACTGATCTACACTGAGAGTACGGAAGAATTCACAGAGCAAATTGAAGCCAGGTTTGCAAAAGAAGTGGATTATTTCAGACCTGCTTCGTTGATGTGACTAAAGACAAAATACTACGAGTTTGGATGATGCTGCTGCCCTGCTAAACCAAAATATCACGCACTGTAAACAAGCCAAAAGAAGATATTTCTCTCGTGCTGACTCACTGAATGAAACATGTGCACCCACTGACCTCAGGTGATGATGACCTAACAACGGGGTGAGCTGAGCACGGTCAGAGCTACTGACTCGAGCTGTGTCCCAGTTTACGAGCTAATGTCCACACTTTTAAAATGAATGCAACTTAACAGATTCAGAAGCAGTGTGTAGCCTTCACAATCCACAATCCATTGTGAGCCGGACACACAGAAACATACATCACACAGAAACCCTGCAGACCCTCGCCACCTATGTGGATGTGAAATGTGTAAGTGTGCTTTCAGTTGCACAACAAGGACAAACTCATGGTCTATTTCTGTAGCTGCACACAGGTTGAGGAAGGTTAAAGAAGTCCAGAAGGACAGGACTCAAGTCTCCAGTTTGTGTTTGATAGTTGATAGCATAAACCATATATACATAGACTCCGCATTGGACGCTTTAGCCTGTTGGGGCGATACGTCAACGTGGGCGCCATATTGGGTTAAAATTTCTTAACAAAATAAGTATTTCTGTGCTTAACAAGACATAACTAAGAAAGGGCTTATTATCCTACTAAAAACAATGTAAACACTCATAAACTTGGTGTTATGTCAGCAGGTTATATAAATAAAATCACAATGTAGTGTGTAGTGTTAAAAGCAATAGCTTTTAACAGTCTGTAACAGCGTCAACAGCGTGAGTGGGAATGTTGTTGAACGGGAATAAACTCTCTTATTGGAAGACATTAGGAATATATTTTTTTCATATTTATTTATTTGAATAAATAAATGAAAACAAATATTTTTAAAAATAGGAAAAACATTTTTTAATATGATTTCTTTTAATATTTAATTTTTTTTTTTTTCACATTTATTTATTAATTAATTGCTGACATTGTCTATCGCCCTTTTGTGTACTGAAGCCCACACATGTATCACAATATTGCTGATCGCCTGGCTCACTGGCTTTTACTTTCAGCTTTTATAGCCTCTGATTTCTCTTCCAGGCTTCATTACCTGCTGTACCACACAGGACAAGGGACAAATAAAAAGTCTGTTTTTGGCATACTAATCAGAGAAATCTCATCAGAGGATTTAGAATTAGAAACATGATGATAAAAGAAAGAGCAAAGACAAAGAGTAGGGTTCGATACCAATGCTTGAGAGTCAGCGTGGGAAATATATACAATAGAAAGGCTATAATAGTGGGAATACAAAGGTAAATAACAGACGAACTGGTTAGGAATGGTTTTGTTGTTGTTGTTTTTTTATATTAGCTTCAGTTTTATAGCTACGTCGGAAAATGGTACAATGCCAGTAATGACCTTTAAAAAGGCAAGGGACTGGGAGAGATAGAAGGAGGACAACATGGGATATATAAGGAAAGGAGGGAACAAGACAAGGGAATTGGGGCGTAAGCCTTTGAGCAGAATGAAATGACATTGTTAGCTTACACAACATACAGCAACCCCAGACCTGGAACAGTGACAGACATCAGACCAAACAGAGTAAACACAGATAGGTGACTATCTACATGAAAAAAACAAAAAAACCCTGACCTAAATAAAGCGAGACAGCGGTGTGACAAGACAAAGGGAAGAGAACAAGAGAAATGGAAGCAAATAAACAAACATGGCCTTCATTTTCTGAACTGTAAACAATGAGAGACTCAGGAGATCAACCCGATCCTCTAATTAGGGCAGAAATCTGATATGTGTCAGAGCTGTGGAAAGCCCGGTGATACCCAACCTACCAGCTCTCACACTCTTTCCCACAATGCTCTTTCTTTCTTTTACTCTTGTTTGCAATGCTCCTTTGTACGGAAGCCCTGAGAGGCAAGTGAGAAAAAACATATTCTGGTGATCCACTATCTAAGTCTGATCTAAATTGTTTTTCCCCCGGTGTTTATGACAGGTTAAAAAAAAATTATTGTCAGGATAATCTTTCCTCAAATTTGTTTTTCATCTGTGGAACAGGTGGGGAACAAAAGTTTTGCCAGGATCACTTCTCTAGGTTACTAGGTTACTAGGTTACGGATAAAACTAAAAAAAAAAACATTTCACCCGCCAAAACTTTTTTTTTCAACTTCTTCAACTTTCCACAAATGAAAAACTACAATAAATGTCAAATACATTTTTCCCAAAGATGGTTTCCGTCATTTCAGGTAGTTCTTATCACACTGATGTATGTTCAAGTGTTTTTTCTGATTAGTTTGGTTTTAATTCGTTATTTGATGCTATAAAAAGGGGGTGAGCCGTCACGATTGACAGCTGTGAGTCTCTCTCGCTGGCAAGTTGCAGCCCTGCTCGGCTCGCGACTGGTTCGGGCATGTGACCTTGATATCGCGGCTCCACCGCCCGATCACTACGGAGCAGACTCTGGCTCCAAATGACGTCAAAATCTCAAGATGGCAGCTCCCATATCTAGGATATTTTGGCTTCACTTCTGTACAGTGGGAGGAAGTGGAGACGCGCCGTCCATCTTTATATACAGTCTATGGTTCATGCTAGAGTCCAAGTGGACGTTTGTATCAAATTTGAAGAAATTCGCTCTCGCCGTTCCTGAGATATCAAGAGAATGGGACGGACATAAGGTCACAGTGACCTCGACTTTTGACCATCAAAATCTTATCAGTTAATCCTTGAGTCCAAGTTGTGCCAAACTTAAATTTCATCCAATCATTATTGAGATATCGCGTTCGGACGGACGGACCTAAAACATAATGCCTCCGGCCACTGCTGTCGCCATCGCAGAGGTCTAAAATGTAACTTAGTAAAGTAAAAAATTATTCTGGCAAAGCTTTTTTTTCCACCTGTTTCACAGATAAAAAGATATATATAATGAACTTAGAAAGACTTTTCTCATAAATCTTTTGTTCACCTATTCTGGATTCATAAACAAAGGAACAATTTAGATCACACTTAGAAAAAGTTTTTTTTTTTCTCACTTGCCTCTCAGGGGCTTCCGTACCCTTGTCCATTATCCGCTTTCTTATCTTCTTCATCCTGTTATTAAAAATACTTAGATTCTGTTTTTTTTACCCATTCCTGCAGCTTCAGTTCTTACCAGATAAAAGTTGACCTGGTGATTTTCTCAACTCCTTTGACCAGCAACTTCTAGCAACACATGTGATAAAGACAGCACTAAAACCGCAGACCAACGGGAGCGAAGGGAATAACGGATATTAAACGGAGCTCAAAATGTAACCCGTCTGTGGTCGGACTATCCAGCAACAAGAAGAGAAAAAGAAAAAAGCAATCATTCACCTCCCTGGGGAGGGACATTAATTATTGACAGGGCTTGTGATTGGAAGCATCAATCTCATGGTGCCTTGAGGGTGTAGGTTGGTGATGGGGGGGACATTACTGAGGGAAATATTTCATGAGAACATGCTGGTACAGCGGAGGTCAGGCATGATGTCAGTAATAACTCAGTCATGACAATATGAACTTGCGTTCACACCTCTGAAATTAGCTTTGAGTTTGGTCTGAACACACCTTCAGACCTCCGTTTCAGCTGGATCTCAAGCTGCTGCATTAGCAGGGCTGCTGAGGCACCGGTACGCCCCGGGGTTGCCTCGTAGAATAGACGGCTCAGGACAGCAGAGAACAATGAGCATCTGGGTGCAGCGAGCCAATTCATTTAAAGGTTTCATTAGCATAATGATAACACTTACAGCTCATTTAGGGCTGTTAAGCACCGCCTCAACGCTACGTTTTTTTTTCTTCTTGTCTCATTAATATGGTAAAATATGCAGACTCTACTCTCCCATTACAAAAAAACTCTTTAATCTGTGTCATATTTTTTAGAAATGTAAGTTAAAAAAGGCCCGTCTGACATTTGTAGAGCAATAATTGGGATTTAATAATTTGCATGACATACATATGCATATACTTAAGAATGTCTATGTGGGGAAATCTACACTGGTCTCTTCAGACTTCAGTTCTTGAAGGTGTTTTCTTCCCCAATGAAGCTAATTAAGTGAAAAGCAATTGAAAAAAGTTAATCATCTTCTATAAGGAATCTAAAGCAAATAAGCAGACCTTACATCAAGCGACTTGTCAAGCGATTTCACTGTTGCAGACATTTTTCCAATGTCGGAATAAAATCACGAGAGTTTTGCTCGAGGTTGCGGTGCGCTCACGTGATCTCGATCGTTTGGTCTAAGGTTGTCATAAAACTCAGTCCAAGCTGTCTTACGTCGGTCTTTTTCTCGTCTTGACATTCCGATAAAATCAAACAAGTTTAACATAGCTAGCTAACCAACCACTGTCCCAAACGGGGAAACTTGCTAAGAGTCTGTGACTAAAAACTCTGAGTCTTAAGACACATTGTCTTTAGATGTGAGAGGGTGTCAGACTTCAATATTTTAAAAGTCTTTTCAATGTGTATGGTGGTCATTAATAAACTCCTCATGACCAAATTCTGAAGCCTTCATTTGGCTCCTCAAGTGAATTACGTAAATCAGCTCTAGCAGACGCGTTTTCTCATTAAACCCCTGTCACTCTCTGCTCCACGACACTTGAAGCTCTCCGGCTGAGTGGAGTTTGTCAGCCTTGACAACAGCACTCCGTGTGAAGTGAAAGCTCCACTCCATCACTGCCCTTTGGTAGCACATCAAACACGATGGACACTTTAAAGTGGTTGTGAAGTGGTAACAGAGTGGAGGGAGGACTTGGTGGTTTAATGTCCAATCTGAAGTGTGAGGCCTTCTGTTTGTCCGTCTAATAAAGACTCACTGGCAGCTCAGTTATGAGTTGCAACAAGTCTGCAGTGAAGCTGCTGAACCCTTTGAATCATAGACTGTATTTGTACAGGCTCATGACAGAGTCAGTAGATGTAAGAACCACACTGATTGGACACTATATGCCATGACTCGGTCCAAACCGAGTATACTGTATGTCTGGACCGTGTACGGTCAGTCTGTGACTGTTTGTTTGTGGCTAAATTGTTAAACAAATAGTCAGTGGTCATGTCTATAATGTTAAATCCAGTAATGGTACGTGTCCACAGCCTCCGTCCTTTCCACGCTTCCCATTCATTGTCTATGTAAGCAGCCGTGCAATGCATTCTTGTAGCGTGGCGGCGTGATTTGAGAGACGTAGGCGTCACATTGGCCTCTCCTCATTTGCATAAAGTTGAACTATTTTATGCAAATAAGGGGCGTCCGGCACGACTCGCCATCTCTGAAAACTCCCTAGAAACTTTTATACTAACCGTTGTCGATCCAAAATAAAGACAGATTTAGCAACTGCATGGCTTTTTTTCTCGCATAAAATGTTTTCATTTCGGTGAACTATTTTCGTGATATATGAGAGGAACAGCCAATGAGAAAACTCCAACACACGGCCGACCAATCCTGTAACTTCATCACTCAGTCAGTCACTCAGTGACAGACTTTTGCGTTTGTACGGCTGGCCCTCTAAAACTTGAATGGATTAAGCCTTATGTGTCAATTGTCTTTCTTTTTCTTATCTCCATTTGGAATGCATATGCTTTGAATTTTGGCACTACACCTCCCACTATGCTTTGGGTGAAGATAACAGTTCATTTGAGTCAGTTCATTAGCTGTGGGCTACAGCTGAGCCCCATCTTTAAGCCTTAAGTTGAATATTACATTATATAAATACTACATTTAGGCAAATCTGCACCTTGAAAAGTCCTTCGGCTTTAGGTGCTAACAATTCCTGATGGCACTGTAACCATGACAATGCAAGATTCAACTGGTCATATTTTTCAGTTTGAGTTGTAAATGGATTTATGAAAGTTCATACTTAGTGAACATTGTAAAATGTGCCATCACTGGAAAAAGTAAGTTGCACTAATTCCAATACGTGTGTGAAGTTGGTATGTAGCTGGGGATGCTACCTTGTGATTGACAGGTCACTACCACGCTGTTGTCCGGTCTGGGAGTTGTCCGTGTTTTCTGTCTTAGGACTTTAACCCTTTCACAGTGTGTTTTCAGTTCATGAAAGTCAATTGTAACATTTTGGTCGCCTAAAAATTACTTATTCAGCGTTCGGTTATATATAGCTCCATCCTCTCGTGTCACTTCTGGTTGGGCAAAGGCCAAATACCAAGATAGCGAATACCAAAATGCCGAACTCAAGGCTTCAAAACAGCAGTCCACAAACCAATGGGTGAGGTCACGGTGATTACTTCAACTTTTTACAGTCTATGACATTAATGCAAGAAGAGAAGAGAAATAATATGCCCACACAAAAACGAACAAACGAGTATGCAAACAAAACTGCACACATTGCTGCATTTCAGCACTGTGACAACCATTAGCAAAAGCAAACACGTGCCCATGTCCCAAAGCCTTTTACTACAGCTGAACACTGGGCTGCTGCTGGAGAGAACATTCAATTCAATGTGCCCGCCCGGCGGAACATTGTGTGACAATTATTTGCTTGATTCTGCGAGCGAAGGCGGCTGAAAATCTGCCTGAAACCTGGAAATATTACGAGACAGAAATAATTTGACGTGACAGAAGATCTACACTCTGACTCCGGGCGTATGTTTAGCGTGAGGTTTGCTTTGTGTCTGTCGGAATGCAAGCTGATGGACTGAACTCTGACCGCTTTTGGTTTATTTTAACCCTTTCTTTTCAAATCGGTGGGATCTCTGGTCTGTGCAGTACTTATATTCACTAGCACTCATTCTGATTTATCCTTCTGTCTCCTCTCTCTTCTTTTTCATCTTTCTTCCCTTATTTACGCCCTCCTAATCTGTCCAAGCATGGTTCAACTAAACCTATACTTCCTCCATTATACATTCATCTGCATCTCTCCCTCCCTTTTTCTTTATTTCCCTTTTTTATCCCAATCCTCCTCCTCCTTTTTCAAATCTGCTTATCATTATTTCCCACAACCTCTCTAGAGAGATGGAGCTGAGACAAAGCTATAGTATGTTGCACATTTGCAGCTCATACACTCTTAGAAATAAAGGTCCTAAGTAGAACCATATAGGGTTCTTGGGTTGTCCCCATAGCAGAACCCTTTTTGGTTCCTGGAAAGACCTTTTATAAATATTCCACCTAGAATCTAGATCCTAGATCTACAGAAAGATCTCGTCCGAAATTGCATACTCGGCACTACATACCCAATATGTGTACTACCGTTCAACATCCTTTTGTGTGAGTAAACAGTAATTTGTATCTTTTCGGACGCACTGAGCTTTAATTTACGTCGTCACTTCCTGACAGCCTCCTTGCCGGTTGGTGACGTGTAACCATGGTAACCCATGCCAACCTCATGTGACCAAAACAACGGTTTGTGAGTATCAAAGTCTGAATTACCGCCTAAGCCTAGCAAAGTGAATCATTTTACTTAATTGAAGCGTTATTGACGTTACAGAGCTGTCCGTCAACGTCTGTTATGTACGTCGTCTTCACTACTGTATTGCATTGTGGGATATTAAGCGTGTACTATTGGTTTCATACTAAGGTTTTGGACAAACTAAAAAATCTCACATACTCTTTTAGCCTACTAAATAGCATGTTAGTATGGAATTTCGGGACGAAGCCAAAGGGTTATATCTAGAACCATCTGTGAAAGGGTCCACCGAGAGCCCCTCCCACTGAGAGGTTCTACAGAAACCCCTTCTATGGTGTAATTGCTCCACCAAGAACCCTCTTGGAGGTTCTATTCAGAATCTTTCCACATTCTAAGGATGCTAACAAGAACCAACCCAGGGGGTTCTACCAAAAACCTTTTTATTTTCCCTTTCATATCCCACAGATCTTTCTCCACTCAAACTGTGGTTTTAGTTTAACAGGTTAGCCTGGGACCATGGGAACCACATCTAGCAGCCTTGGGCCTTATGAAATACCTAAAGGGCTGGGGCTGATGTGGTGCAGCGCAACCCACAACAATCATATTTTCACAATCACAGTTTTTGTGGGTGTGGTTGGGAGGATCTTTTTACATCCATGCTTTCAACAATCCTTGAAGAACTTTTCTTCCAATAAGTGTTCTTTGGATGAAAAGGGTTCTTAATGGAACCCTAATACTTACAAAGAACCTTTGAAAAACACTTTCTTTAAAAAGGGGTTCTTCAGAAGCAACTGGTTCTGGGTAGAATCTCAGCCCTTCAGGAAGAACCCTTTTGGGAACCCTTATTTCTAAGAGTGGGAGCCGCATGCATTGGCTACACTACATCACTGTTTGGGGAAAACATACTCCAAAACATGTGCTTATGCTTTATCCAGAGTGGATGTAAAAAGGTTTTTACACAACAACAGGAGCAGCAGAAACATTTCCATGACCTTGGTAAGAAAGCAAACACACAGCCTGTGGCTCGATGACTCCGCAATGCTTCTGTTTAGACTTCAGGGGGGGCAGAAAAAATAAAGATCACTGCCCCTTTAATACTCCAGTGGCCAGGCTGGCAGCCTCCGCCACACTTGGCTTTGTGGCGGGAGGCGAAAACAACCACGGCGTGCGAGCAAAGAGGAAAAGAAAGGGACAAAGAGACGGACAATAAGAGAAGAGACAAAAAGTGGGAGACGGACAAAGAGTGAAAGAAACATGGTCACTTTAGAGGGCACTATCATACTGGGCTACACTTCCCAGTCAGTGACCCCCATTTTGACTCACAGGCGGTCATCATTCGACGTGACCGTGACCCGCTTTCAGCCATCTTGGCTCTGCCTGTCTTCACCAAGAATCTAATGAGCATTCAGAGCAACAGGAAGTCAGAAGAACGAGCTAGAAAGAGACAGCCTTGTAGACAAACAGAAAATGAGGGAAGCCGTATGACAGAAAAGGAGGCTGGACAAAGACAGAGCCTCCATCGGCTATAATGAGATGTGTTACCCTGACCCTGTGTCTAAATGTCAGCTGGAGAGTCAGCGACTATACGATCTCACGCTCGAGCTCATTGTGCTGCAACACACATTTGTATGCACATGAACAGACACACTCAGTCGCACATGTGGACAGCCACCTGTGTCCACTAATGCAAAAAATCAGGACCTGTTGTCCCGGTATTCACACACTTTAAACTGATCTATTCACACATATTGTGGCTGATCTGTATCTAAAATTGGCACGCGGTGTTTGACCAACACGAGACAGATACTACCATCGTGGAATGTCAAGTAGCCCACGGGGGGGGAGGCTGCTCTGTTGCTCTCAGCTTTTCATTCTATCTCTTTCACTCTCCGTCTCTCTCGCTGTCTGACACTCCTCTTTTCAGTCTGCCCCCGCAGCCATTCCTAACCCCAAGCCATTTGCAAGCTTAGACCGGAAAACCAAGTCTGGTTTGAAACGGACTGTGAATAAATGAAGCGTTTCGAACAACGAATGAACAATCGCTGCCTTCATCATAAACCAACACACCCACTATCTGCATGCATGTAGGCAACTGGAGAGCACAAGAAAAGATCTTTAGAATATTTTCCTCACCATATAGTAGTCCTCAATGATAAGGGTATTAGTTATTTGAATAAGTCATTGGGATTGTTGGTAGCTGTAGCTTGCAAAGCCACCAAACAGAAGACAATACTTGATCAATACATCAGCTTTCCTTAATTCCCTTTCTGCATGCTGCACCCACTTTAACTCTTCAGCACCAACCCCCTTTTCTGGTTGTCACAGATGAATTACAGTGTTGAGCTGCCAGCCACACCACTTTTAAAGTAGGGTGACACCATATCTTTTGAGATTTTCAGTTGTATACTCTACCTTGCATCGAACCCGGATTGTTTTTGCAACAGGGTGTTCTTTTTTTGGAAAGAGTCTGATCTATTAATTCATATATTACACGTTCATATTCACAAAACTTTTCAAGCAGTCTGATAGCATTATCCTGCGTCCTGCAAACAGAACTGTGGGCAGTAAAAATGTAACCTACAAATTCCATATCAACCTGTTTGCCGGTCAGACTTTGACAGTCGGTGAACAAGTACAGTTAAAAGGGAGAGACTGCAAACAAGACCTCCACCTACCATCCACTGTGATGAAGGGGTTAGTGCTGGAGTTCAAGCCAAGGCTGGGATAGCCACCAGTGGCAAGGTCACCACCAATGTCCCATGTCGATTTATTGCCAGCTCCAAAGTCTACACCTGCACTAGTGTTGAGTTTAGTATCCGCTTCATTGCCGTCAAAGTCCGCCTCTTTGGCCATGTCAGATTTGCGACCAGTATCCCCTTCATGTAGAACGGAGCTGGTATCCATGCCGCTGAACCCCTTGGGGCTGAGGGGCACTGAAAGCACAATGCCACCTGACTCCTTCTCCACCTTAAAGCCCTCCACTGGGGCCTCTAGTGGTGACACAGGGAAGCCAGCATTGCTGTCCTTCAGCGGTGGGAATGGGGAAAGGGAGAGGCGGGGTTCAGGTGGGGCTTGCCGCAGGTCGCTCTGTGTGGCGCCCGCTGCCGAGAGGGTGTGCGGCAGGTTCTGGGATTGATCTTCTGCTACGGTAAGTGAGCGCTTCATGGAGTGTGGTGAGCGACGTGGACCAGGACCCCCCATGGGTGACGCCAGCTCGTCCAGTCCTGCCCCATCTCCACCTGGGTATTTATCAGGCAGCTCTAGACTGGTTGGTACCGACAGGTGGGAACATTCAGACATCGCACGGCGCATAGCCTTCCTCTGCTGCTGAGCTCGCCCCATAAAACAGGGCTCTAACTCCGCATCCTCTTCTTCTATCTCTTCCTCCTCGCTGTTGTCCCCTGAAGAGCCATCTGATAATTGTCGAGCCCCCAGGGCTGCCCCAGCTCCAGCTCCAGCCACAACCTCGTCGGCCCTCTCCAAGTGGTTGTCATTGACAACTCCAATGACGCAGTAGTTAGGGGCCACCTGGGGCATGGCGACCTTTGGGCTGGATTCAGCAAAACTGGAGTTGTTCCATGGTTCAGATGGCGAGTCTTCATCTACTGGGGATGCCTCCATCAGTGAGGCTCCCATTGAGTGTGGAGGCATGGCACTACTGGGTGATGACAGCTCCATACGCTTGGCTGGGGATCCAGGAACAGGTGGCAGGGAGACCCTGCTGGTACCCCCACATCCCAGGGTAGAGGGTAGTCTTCCTGGGGAAGCTGGGGAGGGAGATGGGGAGGAGGACAGAGGGCTGTCTGGGCTTTCTCCTGCGCTGCCCAGTGATGCGTTACCCAGCGAGGTGCTTCCAGAGATGCCCCCAACCCTGCCTGGCACCTTCAGCTCTGCATCCATGCTGCCTCTGCCCGGCTGCTCGAAGAAGCACAGCTTGTCTTCATCCGTGAGTCCAGTCTGTGCCAGAGCCCCACCACCTACCACCAGGCCCCTCGGGGTGCCCATGTCCATGCCTGTGGGGGGCTGCCAATCCCAGCTCTGAGCCGGCACGGTGGGCGTCAGCGACGGCACCTTACACAGCTCACTGTACTCTGAGAAAGGAGAGCCCGGCTGCTGATTGGAGAGAGAAGACATGCTGTCTCTCCTTTCTATTCTCGTTCTCCCCCTTTCTTTGTGTCACAGTCGGTCTTTGTCTAAGTCTCAGGTGTCTAAAGGTAATCTTCACCACTTCTCTTCCCTTCTCTCCCTCTTTCCTTTGTTGTCCTGCGCTGTTGCTCCTGTTCATTCAGTCACTCAGGTGTGCTCTGAGTGTGTGCGTAGGGGTCTCTCGTGCTGTGCTTCCGCTCTGAACTCAAACACACACTGAGGGGGAACTGGATGTGCAGATCTCTCCCTCGTTCACTCCCTCTTTCTCTCTCTCTCTCTGGTTCTCTCACTGATTATTACAGTAGTCACGTGACCCAGTTGTGGCTGCCAATTGGCTGCTGCCAGTTCCCAGATCCCTCCCACTGTGGTGGAGTGAGTAAGCCCCCTCCCCTCTAGTTTTCTCTTTCACTCCACGTTTTTCTCCCCTCAACCCCTTTCTTTCTCTTGTTCTGTCTTATGGTAAAAAGCACAACATACACACACACACATACACAGCTCTGTCTTCACCCTGGGGAAGATTGACTGAGGGCTGAAGCAGGCGATTCGGAGGGAGGGGGGGAGAGGATTTGAACTCAAGACCTTTCCAAGCCATACCGCTCCACACATCCCATCCATGCCCTCTAGAGCAGAGCAATGAATTTCTAGCTAGCATTTATCTCTATCTGACCTGTTACTACTCTTCGTTTCACACACCTTCTCTGTAGTTTATTAGCTCTCTTTTATCTGACTTGAAGGTGTGTTTTATGTCAAATATAATATGCTCTAGGCTCAAATCTTAAAGCCTCTCTGCATGAGTATATAAAACCTCCTTGTTACAAACATGGTCCTTGTTGTAAGGCTGCAGACACCCGTTGCTCCGCCATGAGATAGCAAGAAAGAGAGAGGGACGAATCAGATGAAAGGAGACGACAGAAGGAGCTGTGAAGACTAAAGAAATAATAGCATGAACTGTGTGAGAATATGAGAGAAGAAGAGGGGGAGATGGTAAACGGAGCTATGCGAGACGGATGAGGAGTGAAGCCTCTGGTGAAGAGACCTTGTTGTCTGTCAGACTACATCTGGTCACATGTGGAGGATCACACTCCATACTACCACGCTCATATACACACACTTGGATAATCAAACACAGAGTCTATGCATAATACCCAAAAACATGCAACACATTAACACCCACAGTGCATCCACCTGGGTTATCATTCTGCCACGTAGTATGTAAGAAACATTCATGTAAGACAGATATGCTCATACATGCACAAATTCAGGCTAACTCAGGCGAACACGCCGAGTCGAGCCTGTAAGCGTTTAACAAGAACTCAGCTTGGCGTGTTGCACAGAAGCAGTTTCAGCTCCATTTGCGTTATTCCCTCTTCTCAATCGCACCAAAACAGGGATTTCCAATGAGGTTACAGTGATTTGCCACCTGAAAACCGCCTGTTTCATACAGCAAAAACTTGAGAATGATCCAAAACACCTTACATTATCCAACGTTGACCTCTTTTTTTGATAAATTTAGTACAACCACATAAGATGATGTCATAATTTCCACTCTAGTGCTCTAACTTTTTATTTTTGAGAGAAATACTGTTCTCATTCACTAATTAATTCTAATTGTTTCTACTTTGATCAGTGTTCAGCTACCGTCAATGAAACCTAACCCTTCCTGCCCAGATGTTTCACATTAAAAGCCTTGGAATCATCATAAGGCACATCCATAAAATCTTTGCAGGTGCTGGGTAACAACAACCTGCACAAAAAGTCATTAGAAAAATACTTTTATTTGTTCATTTCAGACAAGCTATTAACATACCTCGGAGTGAGACAGAAATATACATAAAAATAACATATCTATTGTATTACAGATGTGCAGCTATCAGATGGTGTCAACATATCATTTTATGGCTGAACACATTAAATTAAAATACATGTCAATATCATAGACTGTATATAGATGGACGACACGTCTCCACTTCCTCCCACTGTGCAAAAGTGAAGCCAAAATATCCCAAATACGGGACCTGCCAGAGGCTGTATTCGAAAACTCATACTATACTAGTAGTACGTACTGATTTGGCCAAAATGTAGTATGTAGCAGAGCAAAAGCAAAATATCCAGTATGCCAAAAATACCCGGATGTCGTACTGATTTGGAAAAAATCTCCAGTATGCATCGGACCAGTCTATCTCGCCTACGGTATCCCACAATGCATAGCGCTGGACCGCAATAGGCTACGGTTACAACAACAAAAGCCAAAAACGGCTTGTTTTTTACATTTTTCGTAGCTATTTCATCACTAAATTCACTTCTGAACATTTTTGAGGCGAGAAATCAACTGTGTAGATTTTGAATATTGACAGTTTTACGATATTAGATGGCGAATCGAACATTTGCTCCAACGTTTTCGGATTTTAGAAGCTCCACAAACTGCCGTGACAGCTAGCTAGCGCCTGCCGGGGTTGCTCCCTCGCCAGCTGGGCTGTGACGCTCACAGACCACTATGAGCTGGCTGGAGCTCTCTAGAGACCGGTCTGTAGACAATATATTTCCTTGTTGGCGGATAGTTTGTTTAAATATCACAATATAAATGTCCATTATAAATTAACAGGAACCTGTGTTTATCTGCCAATCACAGCTGTCAATCATGACATCACATCCCCTTTTTATAGCATCAATTAACTAATTAAAACCAACACTTGAAGATACATCAGCGTGATAAGAACTACCTAAAATGACAGAAACCATGTTTAGGAAAAAATTATTTGATGTTTACTTTGACTTTTTAGTTTGGCCCATGTCCCATCCGCTAACATGGAGGGGGCGTGATTTATGACCTATACTGCAGCCAACCACCAGGGGGCGATCCAGATGTTTTGGCTTCACTTTTGGAGAGCTGTCATGTCGTCCATCTTTATATACAGGTTCAATACATGTAAACTGTCAAAGGTACTGTTACATATAGATGGATCATCTGAGGCTACCCAGCATGAACTTCAGGCAAAGGTCAGTATGTGATGGCAAAGTAAGGGTGGGCAAGACGGAGAGAGATGGGCCTGGTGATCTGGGCTGAGCTCTGTGTATGTGTGTGTGTCCAGTGCCAGTCAAAACAGCCGGCGGTTACAGACGTTCCTGTGTTTGTCGGTTCGGACTGAAGGCTGAACGTTGGCAGAAAACAATGGTTTGTAACAGGCAGACAGGCAAACGGGGACAGGGCGAGGGACGGCGGGACAGAGGGTGAGGAGGATACAGACAGATGAGGGGGGATGAGGACTGAGTGTGGAAGTAGGGATGACAGTTGCACATATTTGGGAGGAAAAGAGGAAGAAAAGAAAGAGATGATCAGAGCAGCCAGACGAGGTGGGAGACAGAAGCAAGGATGATGAGTAGAAGAAGGAAGTAGGTGAGGGATGAAGAGGCTGGAGGGAAAGGAAGATCACAGTGTCAAAGGAGTGAGGACAAAGAAGGTGTAGAAGAGAGGCAAGAAGGGGTCAAAGTGAAGCAAAAGGGCAAGGAGGGACCATAGACTGTATATAAGAAGTGGACGTAGTCACTGTGACGTCACCCATTGGTTTGTGGACAGCCATTTGAAGCCAAGTTCGGCATTTTGGCCGTCACCATCATCATCTGTTTTTTTGGTATGGGTACACACGTCGCTTCCTGACACCATGACAGGACACGACAAGATGCAAGGCTGAAGGGTACAATGCTTCTGTCTGGTTTGTCCACTGCATCTTGCTTTTTGCTCTAACGAACTCTGAGAAGTTGGTTTTCTGCTTCACTTGAGGATTTGGTGGTGCTCCGGAGCAGTTGCACTGAATGTCAATGAAGTACATTGAATGGTACATCAATGCACACATGCATGTGACCTTTGAGGGCCATCAAATAAAAATAAAAACACATATCCAAATTCTACCTTTATCATAAACCTTACCTTTACTTTCTTTAATCCTAATTTCAATATCAAACCCATTTGAACTGTAAAAACCCCCAACTCTGAAGGTTCAACTTTAAGAGGTTCTTGGAAACAATCTCTTCCATTTGGACTTCTAATTGTTTACTAAACTAAAGCACAACTGCGAGAGGTTCTTTATACCCAGAGGAAGAATTGCTTCATAAAACACTAAATGAACAAAAGCTTTGTTTTCATTCCATGTTTTCCCACTGGAAAAAAAGGCATGCCAAAGAGTAATGCCAAGCTGGCATTGGAAAAGGGAAAGGTGGGGAGCCACTTGAAAGCAAAAGTAAATCTCTCTGGCACTCTGGCAGCCCATAGACAAAACTGAATAAAACAACAACAAACAAATGTATGGATTAGGGCTGTCAATCGTGATTAATCACACATTTTACCTTAAAGGGAGATTTGTCAAGTAGTCAATACTCTTCTCAACATGGGAGTGGGCAAATGTGTGTGTAAATCAAAAGAGATCCAATCAAAAAATCACAACGTAGTAGTAATGAAATGTCTGACTGAATTTAGCAAAGTAATCCATCTTCCTCTTTAGAAATGCTTACTCCATACAGTAGCTGACAGCTCAGTGACATCTCTATTGGTAGAAACTAGACAATGCCATCCAAAGAACCCTGCTTTCTCATATATATACACATTATATGTGTTTTTGTATCATATCGATCGAGAAATAATCCCCATTCTTACCTGATAAACTGGCATCATATCATCTACAGCGAGCCAAAAAGATGACTTCCATCTACAAATCGTTCTCACAATGTACTGGCATCGCAGTAAGATAGTGTCTTCTTCCTCATGTTGTTGTAGCCAGTGTAGCTTTTTAAGGACTGAACTGGTGTTGCTTTTTTGGTTTTGAAGCTTCTGAAAGCTTTCAATCTGATTTACCGTGTTCACGAATGCACACAGAATCATGTTGTTGTTGTTCTTGGCAGAACACAGTGAATGGCGGGACTTTGCTTCAGGGATGTGGCATTTTCACCACGGTGCACGCAGGTTTGGTATTTTGGTGACCCACCATGAGCTTGACTTCAAGGAAGTGTGAGGAGATGCGCAGCGGGGGGTTGTGTCGGGAACAATCAGGCAGCAGAGCCCAGCTTTAGGGCTTGCACTTGTGGTTTTGGGCTTTTGTGGTTACGCCTGTTTGACCAGGTCATCTTCAAAAGTTTGCCGAAGTATTTTGGTGGACAGTACAAATTAGAGAATGCACATCTCAATATTCCACCAGGTATGTGGGCACAAAAGCGGAAACAATGTCAAGAAAGCTGTATCTGTACTCTTTTGGGGAGCATTAATTCACTGTGCAAGCGCCTTTCTCTTGATTTTGTGGATACTACATCGGCCAGCTAGGGTTATTTCTGATACCAATAATGGATAAATTGCTTCTCAGTGGGAACCATTACACCACATTATGATTGTAATAGGTTCAGGAGATCGGAGTTTGCCTTCGTCCCTCCTTCAGTCAGTTTCAAACAGCGCCTGACGACGCCTACATGTTTGGACACCATTACAAGGCAGCCTGTCACCACAGTTGGAAAGCATGCCTCCACCAAAATGCCAACCACCTCAATCACTGTACAGTCACATCAGCTGCAGCCTGCTCCATTCCCCGAGCCCGCCTGCCTGTCTGTCTGCATCACAAAACCCTGATCCCACAGACTCGCCGTCATTTTTACACATCGCACCTGCATGAAGACGTGCTGGCAGGTGGGTAGACATGCTCCAGGTCGGTGTACTGTCACTGTGTCCTCTGTGTGTCAGATCTGTCTCTTTTTTTTCTAAATGTCTCCTCTCCCTGTCTGCTTGCCTCTTGAAGTACCAAACTGACACCAGAGTCCCATGGGGACAAACACACAGCCCACCAAATGGATGACCTCACCCTGTCTGGTTGGTTGGCTAGCATAGACACACACAAACATACACTATACAAAGTGTTGTATAATCCCACTGCGTAACAGACGCATTGTGCCTAATAACCCGTGCAGACTACTACAATAGGAAGGCAAAACAAAAGCTGTGGCCAATACAACACGTGCCACCTTTAAATGGCCTCATTGATTCAGGGTCAATGTGACAGGAAACAGCTGTGTTTTCCAGAATAGAACATTGAAGACAATATACCAGTTGATATCAATAAATTATATAATATTAATAGGGCTGGTACAATACGAAGATCTCCCGATTCAATACTATGACGATACTTGGGTGCCGATTTGATATGTATTGTGATTTTTAAGTATTGTGATTCTACAAGTATTGTGATTTGATATTACGATTTATTGCAATTTTTCTAACACTAGACCATGGGGAAAAGTTGAATCACACACTTCTACGGACATTTACTTTGGAAAATATCTAAATTAATACGGTAAAATGTTTTGATTTTCAGCATGTATGTAGTCAGAGATGTCCTGAAGTCAAATATATCAGTCATTGTCAGGAATTATTTATTAAATTTTTTCCAGCAACCCAAAAATCAAAGAATAAAGACATTTCCCTAACAAATTAGTGGTAATTTCTTTTTAATTTGTAAGGGACATGTAATGTTTTATACTTCTGGTGAATATAATCCAATCAATCTTATTTCCATATATTTTAAAAAACGGACGTAGTCACATGTGTATACTTCCTGTAATTTCTCCAAGGTGGTCTCTAGAATGCATTTAACATAAATGTCAGTATGTGGGTGCTCTACAGTTGTGGCGTCGGCCCATTTGACCACGGAGATGAGAGCAACTGCCCGCTTGACCGCACATTACCGCTATACGATAACGTTTCCTGTCCATGACAGAGTTAGTATGCAGCTTTAGCCGTGATGTCTAGCTCCGCTTTTCCTGTTAATGTGTGAAACCCAAAATGTTTCCATACTTTACTGTATGTGTAGTGTTTACCACTTTGGATTTAACATGTGAGGGTGCAGGTCATATTCATGCAGACCCTCCAACGTTTCTACTTTCATGTTTCGGCTCGCTGCGGTTTGTTTTGGTTGACGGATACGGAACGGATGTGACGTCACGTTACTCAGACTACAACAATAAAAGTGGTAACTTCCTTCTACCTCCGCATAGACTCAAATGAAGCAAATATAGCGATTCTGGCACTAAAACATCAATTTCAAAATCATAAAAAACATACATAGATGGATTGATTCTCTATCCCACCACTAGATATTAATATATTCTAATTATTGTTGTTTAAGGTTGCTATGACCGTTCGGCTGTAATTTTTAAAGCAGTGCTCATTGCTCCTGTCTTTCCATCTGAACTTTTGATACCAAAACAAAAGCATATTATGTTAAAAGATTCGAAATAGCTTCATATCTGTGATGTGATTGTGTTTTTTTCAGTTTCTAGTTATTGAGAAAGTGTTTCTATCACAATAGATGTCTTTATAGTTTATATGGCCCAGCCCTTTTGTCTTGTCTGTGTAATGTGTAATGAGGTTGTTCTATACATTCCAATGGAGGTTATTCCTGAGCTGTGGTATATCTGAAACTGCCAGACAGCAAGTCAGCTAAAAAAAAGTGAGAAATTCCTTTGCCGTGGCCTAAATACAGACACGCTACTTCACCTCTGAAAGGCAGAAATAGAGAGGAGGAGTGATGAACCCAGGTGTGGAGAGAGAGGAGGATAATCTCAGCGGGGGGTGTAGGAGAAATGGCTGATGGAGGGAGACGGAGTCTTTAGTGACGTCTATTTATAGCTCCATCGCATCTCCTTCGCAGCCCGTCACAACACCCCCATCCTCGCTAAGCATCCATTGTTTCCTCCGTAGCCCCTCTTCCCATTAGTCGCCAAAGCAACTGCCTCCTGTTGCTATGGCAACTGGCTCCTCATCAGTGTGCCGGCTCCAGCCACATGGGGGGTTGGGGGGGAAATGGTTAGGGGGGATGTTTGGCGGTGATGGTGGGGGTATCGTCTGAAGAACCGGGGGCTGATGGAGGGAGGATGGATGATGGTATTGAAAGCTCACAGTGTGTTTGTGTGTGTGTGAGAGAGAGAGGAGGGGGAGGGTTATTAATACGCTACACACCCCAGGGAGGATATTCCACTATGCTAATCTACTCTGTCTCTTGCCACAGGTCAAAGAGTGCACTCCAGTCGGTGGTGTCTTTGTGTTAATTACAGTTATCAGGCAAGAAAGCAGTTCCTTAGAAACCAGTCTGAAGATAAAGACATGAACAACCGATGAACTCTGTACTCTGGCTAAATTTGCATGATGATGCACAAACGAGTGCAGACAGAAAAACACACAAACATTCAGATAAAGAGATGATGTTCCCTCCAGAAGCATTCTTGGTGACATCACCTGCTCCGCCAGGTGACTGCCAGTGTTACTTAATACTTCAGTGAAACCAGAGACCGTTCAGAAAGGAGAGTCAGTTTCCTGTATCTCTGTCATGTGGGTTTTGTCACTGCCTCGCCCCTTTATGCGTGGTTCATACTAAACATCTTTAGTCATGATTTTCTGGTCCCCAACAGTTTTTGGAGATCCCCGACAAAAGCCCCAGATCAGAGGCAAATCGGCTCGCACATCGGCACCCGATGCTCAAAGACACCAGCCAAGAGGCTCACCGATGCTTGCAGATACATTCCAGATATCTGGCATGTTAAATATCTGGACCTGTCAGGGACTCCTACAGCCAATGAAGGCACTAGACACGGGTTGAGGGTAGACCTGGGGGAGGAGGGGTCACCTGTAACAATAGGAACATGCTGTAAGTGTTGCATTTGCAACACGGAGCAAAGTTTATGTTGCACCTAGAGGAATACATAGTAAGAAAAGAGTGTGGAAACCGGTGGAAACAGGCTATTTTGTGCCAACAACAACATCAGCAATGTGTCTCGCGTATGGTATCACGTCAAATCTTAATCTGTGTAGTAACTAAAGCTGTCATCTGTCATAACACTAGTGGAGTAAGACATACACATTTACCCTCTCAAATGTAAAAGTACAAGTAAGAAGCTAAAAGTACACATAGGCAGCACTATTGTACAACACCATCTCCCCAATAAAAACTGTTCCTTTAAGCCAAACCAAATCCTGCTGACAAAAAAATATTGGATTTCACCTCTAAGAACAAAGTTTATCTTCCAAAAGAAAACATTATATCCAATGTTTGACATTAGTGCCACAAGTAAAAGGACAACTCAGATACCGTTCTCCCTGATGCCCATGAAAGTTGAGCAGCTGGTCCTCTCGGGAGTTGGCCTGCTAGACATCCTGTCTGTATTTCCACCTCTCCTTCACACCATAACAATCTTTTCCCCCTTAGTTCATCCATGTGTTATTTATTATCATCATTAGAATGTGCCTAAATAGTTCATAATTGAGAGAGAAGAGAGTCTCTCATTCTTTTTTATTAATTAATGACATAATACCCAGCGGCTCTACTATTCCCTGTGAAGCAACTGCCTAATCCAAGTCCATTATTCATAATGAATGAATGTGGCCAACATAGACGTGTCTACTCCACCCACCGCAGTCTCTGTCTCTCTGTCACATCAACACAAACTCTGCCTGTGTTGACAACATTTAACAGCACTGTCATCAAATGTCCACCAACAGTCTTCTACTCCTCCTACCATCACCCTCATTATCCCGGAGGGCACGCCGTCTGTTGGCCGCGATAGGCAGCAGCACTGAGCGCTGAGCTCGGCTCCTAAAACCGAAAGCTAATTAGACGAAGAACCATGCTGCGTGAGACAAAATGAATCTACAGAAATAACAGGGAAGATGTATGATTCATAAATGTTACTAGTAGGTGCCAGGCGGTCACTTTATCCTGGATTTAATTAAACAGGCAATTTCAAGAGTGTGATGAAAACAAATGAATTAATAACTATGTATTTGTGGTATTTTAATTATGATCGAGGGCAGCTGGATATTGGGATAATGCTGGAACTACATTGGAGGTATTGTTTGTGTTAATTTATTGTACATCAGCCTTAAATATCTTGTTAAGCTCTGAATACAGCCCAGTTTTCGATTTTGAATGACTGAAGCAAAATAAACCTGAGTGGCTCGCTGTGTCTAAGTCTAAGACGAGGTTACTGCTAGCCTGCAGGTCCTGTTGTTTGGTGTTACTGGACTAAGTCAGTTCCCTACTAATGAAACAAAGTCAGCTCTATATTAAGCCTCAGGTAGCATTTCAATTCCATTTTCAGGATTAGTCAACCGGTGTTACAACCAGACACTCATCAGGCAGTCACAAGTTGGAGAAAAAAAAAACTCAGCACAAGGCGATTTACCATCACGCCATCCTGCTCGCTGTCTTCTGGGCTGCTGGAAGATTATTTTCATACCAGTGACAGCTCAGTCTCTGCCTCATCTATCCCTCTCCTCCTTCTTTTAAAATACAGCTTTCAATTTCTATAGCAACCTGTAAATGGTGAAAGGCTCTTGACACAGCTAAGTATAAAGCAAGGAATATCCGTTTGTGTGTCCTTTGCATATCTCAAGAACTGTCCATTCAATGTACTTCACACTTGGCGGGTGTATTGATGGGGACCGAACGGAGTGCAGTGTCAAATTTGGTGCAATTTGGACATCTAAGTATAACTGAACACTGAATAAGACATTTTTAGGCAACCAATAAGTTACAATTAAATTTCATTTCAAAGGCCACACGCTCCAAACTGGTACGCCCAGAACAGGCCCTGCACTAGTTTCAATATAATTTGACAAACACGGAAGGAATTTGAAATTTCAATGTAGAATGCGTGATTGTGTGGTACTCGGCTCAGACTGTTCTTTGATGGCACTAAGTCAAAACATTATTTCATCTTATCATCCCTCCTCCTCTCTCATCTCTGTCCCTTGCTGCCTGCTGGTTTAGGATATCTCCATATTTCACAGACTGGTACAGAAATGCACCAGTGTCTGTCTTGTTTACTTGTTTTGCATAATTAAGATGCTGAAAAGGGAGGCTTTGCTGAAACTGACTGCCTCCCACTGAGGTTTGTGCATTGCAATCACTTACCAGAACCCTCTACCACAAAAACCTAGACAGTAGCATGCCTGTTCTCTCTGTTTTCTACATGTTGTTATGTTACTGCTCCAAGAGCTTTCACCCTGTACTGCTTTCACAGACTTCCATCGTAAAAGAAGAGATGAACTTCAGCAGCAACAATGTTAACTGAAATTATGGGTCAAAAAACACCTGACTTTCGCCCAGAAGACCGGTGCTCGAATCCCGTGCGAGTCACGTAACTTCCGTACTTAAGTAACGCCACTTCCACGATCTTTTCCTAAACCTAACTAAGTAGTTTTCCAAGTATTTCAACTATAGTTATTTTAACCCGAACCACGATCTTTTCCAAAAACCTAACCAAGTACAGTAGTTTTTTCGCCTAAACCTAACCAAGTACAGTAGATTTGTTGCCGAAATCTAACCAAGTTGTTTCCTGTGAAGACGGAAATTCATTTTCAAATAACATATGCATGTAACGAGCAGAAATTGACACGTGTTGCTGGACATTCAAGTCAAACAAATCCGCCATAGGTTACGTTAATCGCAGTATGCACGGCAGCATGTAAACGGGAGTGGAATATTCTTTTTCATTAGCCATGTAAACAGCTTAGTAGGTTGTTTTACGGAATAAAGGCAGAAACTGGAATATTTTGTGCAGGTAAACGTAGTCAATGACAACCAGCTAGGTTACAGGTAGCTGCAAACTGGATGTCAGGATTATTATTACGACACTATAATGTTGCTTTTAAAAATGTGTAAAATAACTGATTATCCAACTGGAAACAATATATTGATTGATTTCTATAATAGTATTTAGTAGTTAATGGTGAAATGGTAATACAGCATGAAGTAATGGCACAGTAGAGTTGTAACTGATTTATGTCCATTTCTTAGTTCCGTGTGTCTGTACAATCAGCAAGTGTGCTGTCAATGTAGCGTCTCATTAACTCCAGCATCTGTTGCTGTTCCTAGGGCAACATTAACTGATCCTTAGTCTCTATGGCAACTCCCCCCCCTGTTCTTTTCCTTCCTCTTGTCCCTCCCCAAAGGCACTTCACGTCTCTATCTGTCTACCACTGAAAACTTTAAAATAACAATTTGACCTTTATCAACATTTTGCCTTGAATGCAGTAGTCTCCAGCCTCCACAATCGACTTCACAATAAGCAAATCTGTGTGAGACTATTTCACAGTGATGACATCAGGTTAATGGAGTAAATTACTAAAGTGACAAATTAGGATGCTGTTAATAGCTTCATTATCACCTAAAGACTTTCAACATGACATGAATTGCCTAAAGTTGTGTGTGTGTTTATGTGTTTTTCCCTCTAATCACAGATTTTTTGGGGCACGGTTCTATCAAACGAAGGTGCTAAATGGACCCTTCCTCTAGCTGTTGAGGCATAAAGGGCAAGCAGCGCACAGTGCTACCTGTCTAATAATCTGTCTGAGAGTCTGAGAGCCTTTTAAAAGCAGCAAAAGCTTCTGGTGAGGCATTTATGTTGTGAGTTGCCTCGGGAAGGATACTTTGTTTTGCGGCGGTATAACAACATCACTATTTCCACCCTTCTGACAGACAATAATTACTATTCTGTTGTCATGCATTGTTTCCTAGGTTTCCTAGTTTCATATGATTCCAAAAGTGTGCCCGCTACATCCTCCGAAAGACAGAATAACAGCAATATCGCAATACTCATGTATCGATATTATCTTACACCCCTTGCATAAACTGGCTACTTGTCATCCGGATATCCACTGGCTACACCAGAACCTCAGAAATACTGTCCGTTACCCCCAGAGGCTAAATCCTTATCGTACCGATAGCCGATGGGTTCCGAGATTGGCCCTTCTGTAATGAAGCATGTGCACTCTTTTATTCCTGTTTTTCCTTTTATTTGTCAGCGTCTGTAGTTCAGCCTGTCTTTACATTTAATCCCATCACAGCACGTCTGCGCAAGCATGAGACAGTAGTGGCGGAAGTGTTTTAAATAGTACGATATAAGATATAGTTTTGCTGTTGTTAAACCTGGACCCCATTTACTTCAATTCATCACGACTTTCTCCGTTTTTGGATTCTTAATTCACTGTGAAGGCATGTGAGAAAAACGTTTTCCTCAAGAATTCAAGGTAACATGCGGTGAGTAATTGATATAAAAATGGTCATTTTGTGGACGAAGTATTCCTTTTAGTTTAGATCTACCTGTTTGAATCTGTTTGTATACCTCTCTGCCATAAATCCTTTTCCTTCCTAAACCTCCCTGCCTCTCTGTTTGCTTATCTCTCAGCTTACTTGTCTACATGCATCTTTTTCCATGTCTCTGCCAGTCTCGTGTTTCTCTGGACACTCCTCTGTCTCAGATCCGTCTGTTTCCTGTCATTCCGTTTTCTTAAAGTCTCTCAGTCTGTCTGAAGTCGGCCTGCCATGGGGAACGGCTCGGCCTCTTCTGTTTTCAGATGCTTTCATCTTAGCGTCTATTTTTATTTATTTACATGTAAGCTGAATCCGCGAAACACACGCTCGCAAACAAAACTCTCGTGCCATGTATGCAGCAGTAGTCTTCAGCTGAATGGAAGTGTCTGAAAGAGCCAAGAGTCAAGTGCCTGTCTGTTTTGTGAGACAGGTTAAAAACATTTAAAGGGTTGAAAATGTATGTGCTGAATTAATAGAACCTATAAGCTATTGCTATAATGATACCTTGTAACATATATAACACACATTTAGGGACTTTCTTTATCAATCCCTGCAAAGATGACATTTTGGATTTATCTTGGCAGGACACTGAAAACATACTGTACAGTATAGACCTACTTGTTTCTACCTGCTGCCTAAGCAAAGCTCAGAACATTAAGTTGCTCTACCAAATTGGAAATCAGGTCAAGTTCTTTTTACAGAGGAAAAGTTTTAGAAGAAGACAAAAGAGATTAATTATATGGGTATAGTCTACGTATATAGATCTATGGTATTCAGTGATAGCAAAGCAAACTTTTCGACTCAAGTTTTGCACAAGTTTGGAGTAAACTTCTGGAAAAGGGGCCTCTTGTAAAAAATGTCGAATGGGATCATTGCAAGAGAGGGTAGCAGAATATTACACTAATAAGCAACTCCACCAATTTCAACTACTGATGGTTGATTTAATAGTGATGGAGAATGGTATCCAGCATGTCAACACAGTTTTATAAAGTTTTTTCTGTGGTTCTGGAGGACTTTTTTGGCAGGTCATTAAATGGGCATTATCAATGGTTATAAGCCTCATAGATGTGGGTCAGAAGGGGCTGCTACACCTACTAGTACATTTTTATCATGGATTCACATGGGCGATGACCAAAAGAAGGAATAAAAGAAGACGACAGCGTTCTCTAGCGACCGTAGTAACTATGACTGGAGTAAAAACGGAAGTGTAATGTTTCTTTTGCCTAAACCTAAAGGAGTTGTAGTTTTATTGGCCATACCTAAAAAAGTTGTAGTTTTATTGCCTAAACATAACTGTTTTTTTGTCTAAACCTAAAGAAGTTGTAGTTTTATTGCCTAAATCTAAAGAAGTTGTAGTTTTATTGCCTAAACCTAACTGGATTTCTTTGCCTAAACCTAAAGAAGTTGTTTCGTTTGTGTTCAAAACATAACATTTCATTAAGTTTTACGTGTTAAAACGTGTTGCTTTTAAGTTTCGTTTTCCCTTTTAAAATGTCGTAGGTGTAGCAGGCCCCTACTGACCCACATCTTTGAGGCTTATAACGACTGACAATGCACATTTAATGAGCTGATAATTGATAAAACACAAAAAAACTTTTTGTTGATAGCTAATTTGCATAACAGCAATTGAATTTTGGGTGGTGCTTGAACCAGCAGGATATGCAATTGATTCCTAGAAGTTAAAAAGGGGTGTGGGGGGCAGGAATTACTCTTGGGGTGGAGTATGCCATCAGAGATCTTATTTAAGTACTGTTGAAGCATGGAGCTGGTATTGTCTATCTCACTATTGTTTATTTGTGATGAAATTGTGCCATTTGAAAAAGCCAGACCTTTAGTATTATATCCCAACTGGAAAGAACAATAACTTGTCTGTCTCGTGGTCTGATGCAGATGTATATTGATTTGATCATCCGTGTCAGAAGAGGTGGGTTTGGAGCGTATGAAACACAAATGACATTTTTGGAACAACCTTTGACTGTACGACCATGACCTAATGTTGCCAATATGCTTCTTGGGCATACAGTAGTGACAACCATTTGTCACAAAAATACTGAAATAGCCTAAATCCTCTCAATAAATCTCACAAAATCAACACAAGTACAAGGCGTGTGCTGCACATTCATAGCTGTTTTCCATGCAGTAGATAAACTCACCGACATTTCCAGTGACTGAGCTGATACAACTGCCTTTTTAAAATGTCAATATCAAAATCTTTGAAATGTTAAGCACATCCCACACTGCTGGCCTGGAGCCATGTCTCTATGGGTTCAATCTGTTGCTGAAGCACAGAACATCTTCTTAGAAAATCACCCAGAGTGACTCACAATCTTGTCCTACACTTAGCTGTTGTCTTTTACAGTGGCGCCAACGAGGCGAAATCCCAACACTTCCCCCAAAGCCGTCAAAAGGCATTAGCTCACCCCAGTTCAGGGATGGGGCCATACTGTACAAATGTCCCTTCTGGGCTACCATCTAACAGCCAGCTCCCCAATGAAAGGAGCCCAAACAACAGCGAAAAGCACTATGTGGTAAAAATAGACCGCTGATACAGTATATTCACGCTTGCCTGCCTTTTGAGGATTCGTGTTTTTCCTCAAAAGTTCGTGCTGTATGTGTGTCTGTGCAGGTGGTATATTTCTGGTCTTTTCACTGTGTTTTAACTCTGTCTGAGAGAGAAAGGAGTAGTGTTGGTGCTGGAGGAGAACGGGTGATGTTGCAATGTGGCCCGAAAGTCCCTCCTGGTCATTATGTTAACATTCAAATCTAAATCAACATTTGAATGCTGAGCTGTTCTCTTTGTTTTTGCACGTCTATTCATTCTGTTTAAACCTGGTATTTCTGCACAGTTGCAGATAAATATCAGGCTACACTAATATTATTAGTATTATACTATTTGTAGAGTCAGATTCCAGTGGTTGCTGCATAGGATTGTTTCCGACTTTTGTGATCCAAACATTTCCAAAAACTCCAGAGCGTTGTAAAGTCCAAAAGTCATGATTTACTGAAAAACGATAGACGTAATTATGGCTGTCCTCGACCAAAGAAATTGTTAGACGACATTGTTGATTTAATCGTCAGATCCGTAAAACTGAGTTTCTCCACAAAGTATCACACAAAAGCACCACTTTAAATCTTGTGTTTACCAGAGATGTGCTCACAATTTTCTTGGAAATAAGTTATTCAGCATGAAAAATTACTAATTGACTGAAGAAATCTTAGTCGACTAAGACCAAAACGACTCTAGATGTAATCATTTCCAAAATTCACAACATTCGCTTTATCTAACGAAATATTCTGCTCCAATCCATATTTGTTGGTGTTTAGCCTTTCAAAAACAACATTTTTCACTGCGGTCAAAAAACTGCACTTGCAATTGCTGCGGCGCACACAAAGGGACTTTAGCTTGTAAAATGTTTTCTAATATCATATACAGTATATGTATGTGGAGATTCAGGTTTTGGTCTCGGGCTGAAAGCGGCTGCTGTGGTTCAGGTCGAGCTTGGACAGAAACTATGCGGGTTCATGTAGAGTCGAGCCTGATATTTTTTGGGACCGATCATAGCTGTAGAGTACGGTGAGTTTTTAGAGCTTTTTTTTCACTGAAAACATCTGCCTGCTGCTGCTGGAAACAAGGTTGATAAGAGTGGTGAGACTGAACCAAAACAGTAAATATCGGGGCACAAAACCAACACAAACGTACATAATCATTTGATTTATTTCTAATATAAAAATATTAATTAGTAAAGCTTTAAGTCTATTTTATGTCATTTTAGCCAACAGAACCACTACACTAGAAGTTATAGTCAATACACAGCACATATGTACTTTCTGTGTTTGTACATGTGTGGGTGATGCATGCGTACTTATATACAGTTTAAAGATGGCTAGATGGTTGACGTGTGCAGTCAGAAGGATACACTTTGTACTCTGGCTTCTATTAATAGCCTCATAGGGACATAATAAGCTAGACAGAAAACTAGGCACGAAATTGTTTTTCTAGATCTAAAAAATACACGATGATAAATAAGAAGTAAGTCTCCGCTTCAGTTGGTTGCCTGCTGGCTTTTTCTATTGGATCTACCACCACACTGACCCTCACCCCTGTCACAACCTTGTCCACATTGGTCTACGTGTCTCGCTCTCAAGTTTTCTATCAAGGCTTAATACTTCTCCCTCTATCTTTTTCCTTAACATTTTAAACATTACCTTCCCTAAGGTTTACATCGTTCTCCATCTCTATCAAGGCTTCTCCCTTTTACTTTTACTCCTGTATATATATATATTTATCTCTCTGCCATTACGAGAGGGATTTATAAATTATCCTTATCCATTCCCTGTCAGCATTCTTTTCAACTTTTCATATTCCTTTATCATTCCCACAAGTCTTTCACAGCCTCACTCTTTATCCTTTGCCTCTCTCTCCTGTGGTACATAAACAATATTTTTCTATCCCCGTTCCCCTCTTGAACATCCCTCCGTTGCTCTCTAAAATATCAGAAAGCTTTTTTTTGTTTCCAGCTCTAATTTATTATGGTTTATGGTGCCTCCCTTTTCCTCACCGTACTGTACTCCGCTGTGTGTAACCCTCCAAAGTCTTGCTCTTTATTGTGCTCCACATGCCTTCTTATCTTTTGTACAAGGCTTAAATACCACTCTAGGTGACAGAGACCCACCCCTGGACACTGACAAAAGGTCTCATTAAACAGAGGGAAGACAGAGCCAGCTGCACTCAGCACTCTGCCTTGCTCTTTCTTTCACACATTTATACAAGCCCGCACATACACGTACCCAAAAACCCCATGCAAAACACAGTGTGTGCACATCATGTATGTCAAATCTGATAAAGGGCATTCACTGCTGTCATGTCGCGCATGCAACATGGACTCAAACATGCTCTGGCAGCAGATGTTTCATCCGCAAAGCTGCGATGTATTTTTATCTGTGTTACTTGGAAGTGGCAAAAAACGCTAAATGCAAGCCCTTCCTTTTCTTGTGGAAGGCATTGATCAAAGCTGCTTAATAGCCAGGTTGGACACTCTGCTGTTCCTGTGGAGAGCTGAAGGCTTACTCAGTCCTCATTACAGCCTCCAACGGGAGGCAGAGACAGGAAGCGTTGAGAGGAAGGACAAGGAAATGAATCCTCTGGAACTCTGCATCTCCATAAATCACAGCAACACACAAAAACACTTCAGCTCCTTTGGAAAAGGACGGACACACACACACACTCACGCATACACGCGCACAAATGCCAAAATGCATATGCAGGTCACAGCCACACACCCATTCCCACACTAAAGCACAAAGTGTCAATCTCTTCTATTTTTGGCTTCCCATCTCTGGCTACTGTAAACATTATTATTTCCCAATTGCTGAAAACTCTTCTCCTAACGAATAACACTGCTACATGTTCATTCTACGTTAAAACAAGAGCTGGACATGATGCCGATCAACAGCTCCCGCTAGACTCTCCCTCGAATCTTCTTACTCAACTTAAATCAGACACACAAGAGTCAAATGGTTCTATTTTTAACTGATTATCTGCGGCACAAACATTATTATTCCCCCAGTCTGATGAAACCCTTCTCTTAATGAGTCACACTGCTACAAAACTAGTAAGATGGCCAAGATATCCTTCTTCCAGCTCCTCCCAGCAGATCCCAAGACATCCCCATGTCAGATGGGATATTTAATCCCTCCAGCACCTTCTGAGTTTGCCCCTGAGTCTCCCCCAAATGGACATGCAATGAAAAACTCTATCCTCGTCATATGCCCCAAAACACCTTAAAGGCACAATGAGTAGGACTCGTCGGTTGCGTTTTGTAAACACAAAATTCAATGTTGGCCCCTCCTTCCCGCCACAACAAGGGATATGGTGCTCGCCAGCGGCTGAAAGCCAATCCCACATTCACTAAATGTCCACTATATGTATACGCTATATTTGCGTTTTTTTCAGCACGGGGTCCGCCATTTTCGTAGCTTCCTCTTGGATGGCGTGCTTACAATCTGGCACCTGGTCGCTATGTTTTTGGCTGGACAGAGAAAGGACAGAGAAAGTTTACGAGCAGGCCGCCACGTTGTTTCCTGTTTGAAACGGAGAGCAGAAAACCAGGGACCAATCAGGTGCATTCAACGTCACCGCTTGAACGGCCAGTTGAGTGGAGCAGCGCGTCCCCTAGTATACTCGTCGGACCTGGTGGACATGTACTGCTGACTCTTTGTGTAACGATTTACCCACAAATTCACAGACTGACCATACACGGTCCAGCCGTATACTCGGTTTTGAGTCTTCTTATTAGGGTTGACACCCAGAAATGTCCCGAACACAGTAAAATGAAAAGAAAAGAGGAAATCTAGGCAGAGGGCAGGGTTTCTGCAGATACAGACACCACCACACACTTCTAGTGCGTCAAATGATGATTGAGAGGGATTATTTTTGTATGAGTCTATACATTTTCTATCATGATCCTACTCATGAGGCCTTTAACTGGATCCTTTTTAGTACTAATTCTTGCCCAAGCTCCCAACCCTTCCTCTATGTGAGGGACCCAGCCACCCTGCACAGGACACTATGTTCGGCCACATGTATCCCCAATTTCTCTTGGTCATCACCCAAATTTCATGACGTAGGTTAAGGGTTGGAAGAGAAGTGGAGCAACCTGCTCCTGTGCACATCACCGATTATGGCTCGATGAAGCCAAAAGGACAACATCATCACCAAAACCAGACGTCTTCTGCGCCCTGATATCCTAACCATAAAATTCATAAAGAGCAATTTTGCACTGAAGCAGCACTCAGCGGTCTGTGTCTTCTGTCAATCAGTCTGTAATCATCCCAGTGACTAACCTCAATAATGATGCATGAAAAAAAAACAACAAAGCCACAACAGGAATTAAAATAGGACTCACCTATGGTTGAGTAGCAGCCAAGATAGCAATCATCACGGAACATGGAAAGCAAAATCGACAAAAACAACAATTACCATTTGATATGTTTTTGAAAAGTTATATGCTCAGGAGACACTGTTGATGCATAACAACAGAGTGAGAGTTAACATGACACCAACAAAGCCTTTTCCTTCAACATTCTTTTCTAAGAGAAGTTATAAAGAATCAGGCCGCTAGTGAGGAAAACAGAGTTAATTGGACAGACAAGAGAGAAGATAGAGTGACACCTCACCCCTGGATGCAAAGGAAACAGAGCATGATTAGTGTTAACACGTACAACCCAGACAGAAAAGAGAAAGAGAAGGTTGGTTTGGATTTGGTGAAGGTGTCTAGAGGTGTTGATAAGGAGAAAGACTCGTGATTGGTTAGTAGGAGCACACCCGTCAACGGCAACACTGTTAATTATGAGGACATCCCAGCAGTGCATCATCGGGAATTGAGATACTCACAGATTAAAGTCAAGCCAATCCACAGTCTCAGTTGGTCAACACTTGAGCCCATGCGTTAGTCACACAGAAACAGTCCAAATTGGACAAGCCAAAAAGCCCCAGCCAAGTGTTTTGACAAATTTGTCCATGCAAAGGTCTAATTAACCGTAATGAGTAAAAGACACCCAAGCAATCAATCCTGCCCAAACCAGCCTTTGAAATCTGTAGGACTCAAGCTGGATGAGAAGACCATGCATAACAATAAACCATTCGTCTTTCTTTTTTAGTTACTCTATAATCAACTTCTATTTTGTCCAGGGCTGACTGCAACCAACCTTCGATGATGGGGGCAACTGGAGGGACCACTGCTGGTTCTTCCATGGGATCAGCGAAGCTGGGAAAGAAGGGCTTAGCTGTAGGGTTAAGACCAGATCCTGGGGTGGCAGATGGAGGGGAAGAAGGGCTGACGAGTGGGGATGCTTGTGGAGGGAAATTCTTTGCTCCTGGGGATGTGGGACTCTTTACAGAGGAGGAGGAAGATGAAGAGCGAGACTTCTTGGATTGCTTCTGAGCTGATTTGGCATCTTTGTGCTCTTTGGGTTGGAATTCCTGCGCCGTGGTTTTTGGGGAGCGGAGAGGGGCTGGGCTGGGAGTGTCGAAGGACAGCCCTAAGTTTGAAGGACGACCTGCTGCACTCACGTCACTGAAGTCAAATAAATCGCTCTTGCCGCTTGTGTTGGAGTCGTTCAGGAGCCATGAAGAATCTGAAGGTGAGAGAGGTGGGGCCGAGGCCAACACCTCGCCTTTTGGGGGAACGCCCGGGCTCGGCTGGGAGGCCGGGCTGAAAGCAGAGGTGTCTTCCTCGGGCATGCCTTGCACACAAAACTCTTGGAAGGAACTGGTATTATCAAACATCCCGCTGTCGACGACATCACCACCAGGTGAAAAGGCCTGGCTGCTGTCACCTAAACTTGCATTTTCAGTATCCATCAGGAGGTCAAATGGATCATCAGGACGAGGAGCCATGGGGAAGTTGCCAGGTGTTGCACTGTCGGTGGTGGTGGAGGGCATAGTGAACGGAGCTGCTGTGGCTTTCAGCTCGCTGTTCAGGACCAGTGGGATGAGGGTAGCAGCTGTTGGGGAGAATAGGTCCTGAGACAGGGGGGAGGGGATCAGGCCTTCTTCAGAGAAGATCTCCTGTTTCCAGGGGCTCCGGCTGGTGTCCATGTCGAAGGCCTCCGTGTTTGCCTGAACAGAACTCCCTAGATCCACCATCACCTCCTCTTTGATTTGAGAGATCACTGCGGCCGAAGGGACAAACGGTTCAGCCGCCACTCCCCACTCCTCGGGAAGCTTCTTCCTGCTCTTACCCTTCTTCCCCCGGCCTCCTCCACTCTTCCCCAGCTGATCCTCCCAGCCACCATCTCCTCTATCCCGCCTAGGCCCGATCCTGCTGTAGAACTCCTCTGTTGGGGTAGTGTTTTCTCCCTGTGTTTGCACCTCAGGAGGACTCCTGCTCTCAAGGTGCTCCTCATCTTTCTGTCTCCTCTTCTTCTTCCTCTTCTGTTTTCGGTCTGAGCCTTCTGCCTCCCTTTCGTCGCCTCCAGCATAGGCAGTGCTCTCTCGGCTAGGCCAACCGTCGGGTGGCTCGTCGGGGCTGACGGCGAGATGGCCGGCATGGCGACTGATCACCGTGGAGACACTGGGGCTGAAAGGGAGGTCTGTCGGCAGGCAGCCAGCCTCTTCCGGCCAGCAGTCGCCTAAGGCACCTTGTTGTGGGTGGAGAGGGGAGAGTTTAAAGTTGGGGGAGATGGGTATGCGCATATGAATTGGTTCCCTTAGTCTAACTCAAACAGAAAGTAACTTCAGAATGTATCAGACAAAGAGACAAAAAACAATATAACAAAGAAGACCATGACACTGAAAGTGTACACATACATTTAATGCACACAGCACAGAAGCATCTGGAGGAATTCAATCCAAGGCCAGAGGTGGTGCATGTTGTTCCAGAAACCCGAGCCATAATCCCTACACCCTTTGTAGATATGAACTGTATTCTCTTTCATTAATCTGTCACCCTTTTAGTCAAACAAGCAAAATGTCTGCATTTTGTTGATCAACCAAACTAATGTCCATCCGAAGCTGGATTTCAAGTCTTAAAAATGATTCTGTGTCAATGCTGAGTGAATGAATGCTCGGAGGAAAGAGGATACACATACACACACAAACATGCAGGGGAGTATTGAATTAAATGATATAGAGAAGTGGTACTTCTGGGAGGCTGACTCACTGCAGCCTCAGGGTCTAGGACGGAGCATGCTCACTCTGAAACTATTGGGCAGCAAAAGAGCTCTGTTTGAAATCAAAACAGAGAGCGACAGTCAGGTGTGTGTGTGCATTTATGTGCAGACGTGTAGTACATATACAGTGTTCCAATGGACACGAAGACAGACACACAAAAACAAAAAAGACTGCTTAATGGTCCCATAAAAAGGAGGTCAATTACAGGCAACCACGCAGTAACTAAAACGGCCTGGTTTGGGGACAGTGTATAATAAAGCTCAGGTAGATGAGAGGTAACAAGAGTAGAGGGGAAATTGCCCACTGAGGGTTGTTCTGCTACTTTGGCCCAGTTTGTTTCTAGTTTTCAGTAATACATACAGAAGAAGAGCTAAAGTGGAGCAGCTGTCATGCCCCATACAGTACAGTTACTCTCTGGAGGGCCATATTTCATATTAACAAACCCCTGACAGAACTCTGCTCTCTATACTGTATGTGTAGTAATTGGGAGAGTCAGAAAAAGACATCGGGCAAATGGATCAGAATGACTTCAATGTTGAGTTTTGCAACCTCATTAGGCTAGGGGAGTGTCAGAGAAAAGCCATTTCAATGTACAGTATGTGCATATACTGTGGTTACTTTATAGTTTCAAAGGTAGTACAGTTATAAAATACAAAAACGCAGCCAAACAAAGTTTTCACTCATCTGGCGATAGCAATCTAATTTCCTACCTGTGACATAGGGCTGCTCTAATTTGGCAAAAAAGTCATAATCTTGATTACTTCGGTCAATATTGAGATCATGATTATTTAACACGATTACTCATTGACATTGGTATACTACCTTTAAAGTTAGATGCATCACACTGGTGCACTTTGAGAGCAAAATAAAGAACCTTGAGCTCTAGTAAACAATTTGATCATATCTCAATATTAAAATCGTGATTGTGATTTTTGCCATAATAGAGGAGCTCTAGGTCACAGCATAAGGAAAACGCATTGCTATCGCCAGATGAGAGACAACTTTGTTTGGCTCATTTTCTGTAACCAGTGTAGCATTAAAGCATGGTGGAATTAGCAAGATAACTAGCTTATATCTGGCTAGTTAGCTAGCTTGCTAATTCCACCATGCTTTAATGCGACATTGGTTACAGAAAATAGCCGCCAAATAGAACACAACAGAGATCTTTGAGATTGTAACTTTAAGGCCTAAGAATGAGCTTGACCTGCAAGAACAGCATAAGGATCCAAACCCCCATACCTCCAGGCAACTGTCATGCTGTTGTTCTGCTTGCTCCCAACACTCCCCACTCCACTTACAGCAATAGAGCCCCGACAGGCTGAAGTAGCTTCTCCTTACTATATCACATCCCATTCTGACTTATCTTCCTGTGTACACTCTAGTATGTTAAGTGTAAAAAGGGCGTTCTTTTGGGTCCCTCTCTTATTTCTTTTCCTTTGTCTTAAGCACTCCTCTTACATGGTAATTGTAGAGTCAGGTGTATATTTAACAACGGTATTTAACAATTAGAAAAAAAAGACGGATGTGTATAGTTTGACCACTGTGGCTCTTACCCTTTGTAGCATTTGATATTTGTTGATGATTGAGGAACCAGTGCTTATTTTATATTGCTGTGAAGGACAGCATTATACCTAGAATGTATAATCAGTACATTTTCAAGGTCACATGAACATAATAACGAAGGCATGTGAAGACTGCTAGAAGGTAAACATGGATGGAATGCAGGATTTATATTGAAAGCAAGGCTTTACAAATCTTTTATTGGGAAGGAAATGCATGTAACAAGTTGGTTACACCTCAAGGATGTGTACAGTGCATGTTGATGAGAAACACTGAATTCAAACATGACTTTCTATTTTCTCCACAGGGCACCTTTAAGTCTGAGTTTGACTGTGCGATGAGGATAGGGATGGACCTTATGTCCTAAAATCTATAACAATTAATGGTCACATTTACCGTACATTTGTAAATAAATGTCACAATAACTTTTTGATGCAGTGCATGACATTTCCTTCCTTGTGTTGGCTCACTTCTGATAAATGATAAATTATGAATAATTCCAGTGTGACCAGTTAAAAGATTGAGCTATTCTAAGAAAATGTTTCTGCTTAGAAAATTGTTAATGTGTTCTAAGTCAATTTAAGGTCTGTAAGGGATTCATAATGTTGGTAGTTTAATAAATCTGGTTTATTGTTTACTGCTCTACATTAGGGTACCATCCAGACTCTCTTCAGGTTTTCAAATATCTGCACTCTACATCTTGTAAATGGGAAAGGGGGGGAGGGGGTTGGTGGTTGTCGCATTGTTGAGTCAGCGTGTTACCTCGAGATTATATATATATATATATATATTTATATATATATATATATACACACACACACACACACACGCAGAGAGACAGGTACACTGTCTTACAGTCAATTTCAGTTTGGCAGCGAGGGGTTAACAAGCAACAGCAGTCTCCATTTTCTACGCCTTCCCCACCTGTTACAAACTGACTGAAGAGTTTGTAAATGAGTCATCTCTGTCTGCTGCAGAGTGAGTCAAGCTGTGGCTCCGCGAGCTGCAGTTAAACTGAAGCGCTGCTCAGTTGTAATGAGTCAAACAGCCCTGTTTTTGTTGTTCCCTGGTGGCTTATATTGTAGCAGCAGGGGGAAATCAAACAAAACCAGATTCATAGAAGATCAACTGGCAACAAAGTCATGTCACACTCGCCACTCTGCTGCTCGTATCCCACTCATAGCTTCCGGTTGATTCCACCTTGTCGTTTCGGGACTAATGATAAAGGGATAGTTCAGCTGTTTTGAAGTGAGGTACTTCTCCATAGTCAGTGTATTACCTACAGTAGATGGAGGTCGGCACGCCCCCAGTTTGGAGAAACAGACAGGAGTACCAGCCCGTAAGCAAAGCAATGTACTGCTGTGGACGGGGGCAGCAGTAAAACATAAAAATCTATATCAGTTTAAGTGTACGGTATATTTACAATATTTTCAACGCTTTACCTCGCTGTCACCAGACTCCTTTGACAAAAGCAGTCATTTTACCTCGGAGAACATGGGGGTTGCTGAAATACCACTGGAGGTCGTGTTGCTCAGGCTCTATCTGCTTGCCGATGCCTGGACATATCGGGGCAGATATCAGGGTTCTGCAAATTTGGCCCAAGGGCCGTGGCAGATATATATATATATTTCTTTTGCTGGTTGTCATTCTATCCTGAAGGTAAGGGGGTGAAGTTTGACCCTAAAGTGACCTTTCTTCTTTTATTTGGTTTTCTTTAAAAAAAAAAAGTACCCTTACATACATCTGATCAAGTCAGCTTGAACACACTTTGGAAATCATCAAGACTCATAAAATCCGTTTTCCGCAACATTTAGGAATATTTAGCACGTATTTGACGACTATTTTGAAAAATGGCTGCCAAAGCCCCTCAGGGGTCAAATTTGCAGTGCCCCAATATCTATATCTTTTCATAACATCTGTGCCAAATTTGTTGCTTTTATCGCAAAATGCATAATTGTTATGCTTAACTGCCCCGCTATGATACTTTAATATAAGATTCTTTAAGACTAGGTAGTTTAGTAAGAGTTGATCTTCCCTTTTACGTCAATAGCAAGGCAATTAAGCATAACAATTGAGAATTTTGCGATAAAAGCAACAAATTTAGCACAGACATTGGTTTATATGTTATCATATTTTATCGCAAAATGCACAATTGTTATGAATATTTCAGTTTAGCTGCCCCACTATTAATGAGACATACTGAACACGAGCATCAGTCCATGTGATTAGGATTTGGATTTGTTTCATCTCTAATACCGAGTACCTGCTGGCTATATGATGACAACATAAATATCCTTTCACCCATAAACCTTCAGTTTTTGGGGTCTTAGAAGAGGAGCGGGCTCTGTACTTTTAGACATCTTTGCACAGTTCATGGTTATTTGGTGCCAAGCTAACTCTAATGTCTGTGTATTAAACAAATCAAATAAATAACCACTCCGGCATTTCTCCCCCCTGATCTCATTTAGTCCAGAGACACGGAGGGGGTTGCCTGCTGTGTAGCGGTGCACCATGGGGGCTCAGCTGCATCGTACCACTGCCCACATGGGATGTTAGTGTGGCCCTACTAGCTGACACAAGCCACGGAATGGTGACAACTACAACTCCGTGCTCTCTAGGATCACATCAGATGTGCATTGAACTGGAGAGCAGCCCTATGGGGAGGTGTGTGTGTGTGCGTGGGGGGGCTGGTCAAGGAGAGTGGACCGTGAGGGACACAGACAGCTTCTCTCTCTAGGATAAATATACATGTAGATACACACACACACACATACAGTATATGACTAGAAGCCACGGCATGATGGCGGACCCTATACATGTCAGCATCAGACGTGCATTGACCTTGAGCAGGATGACTAAATCCCTTTGGAGCTGAGGGTGTGTGTGAGGAGGAAGCTATGGGAAAGCTGCTCTGTATACGGCACCCCTCTGTGGAACGAATGAGACAGTGCAGCATATATATGATATATTACACTATAGAGTAATCATCTTGAGTTATTCCTGCTGTGAGGATGAACACAGTGAGGTAAACACCTCATGATTCAGGAACTGTGAAGTGTAAACAATGCAACAGAGGTTGGTCATGTTACAGCAGTTTAAATAGCAGTATTTTACAGCTGTTACAGAAGTCTAGCAATGAAGAGGTTTTTACCTGCTGACACATCCAGAGGGCTGCGAGGAGTCTGGGGTTCAGGCAGCATGGGGCTGTGCTCTTTAGGGGCTTCTGAACCCGCTGGGGGGGTGGGATGCTGTGGTTCGGCTATACTTGGTTTCCTCTCTGCTGAGAGGGGGGCGGCCCCCACCTCCACGTTGACCCCCATCCCACCAGGCTGGGAGAAACCTGACAAACAGATATACAAGGTCAGTGTTGGGGATTCTCTCCGGGAAGATGCTACTGTCGTTAAAGATAAACCAACAATAATGCAAGGTGGTCAGAAGGGAGTAGGGCTGTCAAAGCTAACGCGATAATAATTAACACAAATATGTTTTAACGCAACTTGCAGTTTTTAGGTTGTAGCGGAGTGAAGATCCTGGCATCATATGAAACTAGAAAACCTAATGAATCCATTGGTACCAACAATGTCATATAGCTTGCCGTGAAGGAGGCTAAATAACGCTCCAAACTTATGCTAAATTTCTGCAGGCTACGTTGTTGCGGGGGTATAATTAGAGTAAAGCTTTTTGGGAGGCAGGGCAGGAGCTCAAACAGAGCGTTTCAGACAGAGGGTGAAAAGAGGTGCTGCAGCACAGCCGGTATGAGAAAAATAAACCGTGTTTTGAACATTAAAGCATGTAAACATATTCCAGTAGAAACCCCAAATAACAAAAGCAACAAAACTACTTGGCAAGGCCTAAAAGAACATGATTTGGGTTAAAATAAGTGTGTTACTTTTGATTTCACACGGGGACACGAGCACCAGTCTCCTGGGTGAAAATCCATCCCCTCCTCCTTCCTACATACGTAGACTTTGACTAGAAAAGTATTTGTGATACGTCAAAAAACAAACGCAATCCGGGAGAAAAAAAACTTTCTCTCAAAATGTAATTGACAATACAGTTTCATCATGACGAAAAGACGCAGCAGCAAGAATGACTCCGACAAAACGACATATACAATGTCAAACTGTATGTGTGTTTGTGTAGGAATGTGTGTGTTTGAGAGAGAAAGCGAAAAATCTAAGTGTGTGTTAAAGCCGGGAGCAGTAATTCCGAGACGACAGATCTCATTAAGGCAGCAGTGAGAGCTGGGTATGCAGAGGTTGGCATGGTGAAAGGCATAACTCAGCCTCATAGCTCCTACTGTGTGTGTGTGTGTGTGTGTGTGTGTGTGTGTGTGTGTGCGCGTCACTCTGTGGAGTACAAGCAGACACCAGCTAGCGACAGCTACAGCTCTGCATGCAGCTAACAAGTTTTGCCTCACCATCGGGGGCGGGTGGTGGTGGTGGTGGTGGTGGTGGTGGTGGTGGTGGTGGTGGTGGTGGGGGGGGGGGGGGGGGGGGGGGGGGGGGGGGGGGGGGCAGTTGTTGGACTGGAGTGACATTTCTAATGAAAGAGGCGTATTAGGGTCATTGTAGTTACTATCAGACCCTGGTTAGTAGTATTAGTCCTGCTGCTGTTAACATAGTAGTAGTACCAGCATCAGTACTAACGCTGTGTAGCAGCATACCTGAAAAAGCTTCCATCCGGCCAGTCTCCATCATTTGAGCAGGGCTGGTGTGAGAGCCCAGAGGATCAGAGTACCCTGCCATGGAGGCTGGCAGGAGGGAGAGAAGAGAAGAGAGGGGGGAAAATGACAGAAGGAGGGAGAGAAAAAGGAGTAGTTGAGAGAGAGAAATAGGCAACGATGGATGAAGTAGCCAACGGGGAGGAGATGGAGTATGAGGTGCATGAGGGCATGAATAATGTAGAGTGGGTGAGGTGGAGGCGAACAACAAGGAGGAAGGAAGAGAAAAGCAAAAAAGAAGAAAAGGTGTTGAAATCAAACTTTTCTACATTATTTTAGCATACACACATATTGCTCTGAGCAAAGTACTGCACTGAGAAGAAAAACCCTGGTTTCCCCCCACATAATACACATATAGAATAATATATAATTACCTTAGCACTCGAAAATGCTAATCATAAAATGTGGATTTTTGTTCTTGTTTACAGATATCTCTTGCCTGTATACATATGTCCTGAATAATAGCTATATATTAAGCTATATGCTTAGCTTGGTTTAGTTGTATATCTATATTTGTATCTTCTAACATCAACCACAAACAAATCCCTTGTATGTATCAACATACTTGGCCAATAAAGTTGTTTCTTATTCTAATAAGATGAAAAATGATTCAATATATTGCTGTTGAGATCCTAGAGACTAACGACAACACAAAGTTGGGATGAAATCATCGTCACATTTTAGGTCTCAAGTCTCGGCTATGAAGTAAGAAGTCCGAAACTTTGTGTTTCAAGTCCTAAACAAGTCCTTTTGTCTGCTGGCGTGCACTGACATGCAAATCCCTTCTGCTCCTGCAGCATGGTTGGCTGCTCCTAAATTGATTGGCTGTATACTTTTTTGGCCTAGATGAGGATATCAAGTTGAGTTAATCAAGTCTGAAGTCCAAGTGAAAACACGAGTCAATGGTCACGAGACAGTCGAGTTGCAAGTCTTAAAGCTGCAGTAGGCAGAATGTTTTTGGCATCACTGGGCAAAAAATCCATAATAACCTTTCAGCATATTGTAATTCAAGTGTTCTGAGAGAAAACTAGACTTCTGCACCTCCTCGTGGCTCTGTTTTTAGGTTTTAAAAAATCTAATCTTTGGCCAATCACAGGTCATTTTAGAGAGAGAGCGTTCCTATTGGCTGTGCTCTGGCTGGTGGGCGGTGCTTGGTATTTCCTCAGCAGATCTCAAACATGGCTGCCGGGTCACAAACTTTCTCATTTTACAGCTAATCAGTACACTACAAGATGTTTCTGAAAACATTTTACGTGAGAAACAGGCATTACAGTAACAGAATATTGATTCATATTTGATCAGCGCTGCCTACTTCGACCTTTTGATCAGAGTTTGTGAGTGACTGACAGCTGCTCAGAGACGACAGGCTCCAGCTCAGCTCTGATTGGTTGTTTTCCTCTGGTCAGCACCAGAGGACACCCAGAGGACACAGAGGCACATGATTTTTTTTTTTAGATTACCTGTCTCATGCACTACTGTCGGGATATAGTGACCGTTTTATAAAAATTAACTTTTTCTAATCATATTTGCTCCAATCTCGCCTCCTGCTGCTCTAAGAAATCAAAACACCAGGAGTGACATCAAAAAAACATATTGCTGCACTACCATGGAAGTAATAGTTTTTAATTAATTTCATAGTTTTTGGAAGTGTCCCTCTTGACTTCTGTACTTTGACGCTGGTACCTGATAAGAAGTCTGTAGCCGAGGCCTGCTGCTGGTCGAGCGAGCGTGGCCGCACCTCTCCCTGCGGCTCCGGGCGCAGCACTGATGTCTGTCCACCCGCCGTCAGCTTACAACCTGCAGGGACAACACGGATCATTGAACATCAGTCCTCTCTGATGACTGTACAACTGTAATTTAATGACACAAGACTGTTAAAAATCACACTCCGCTGAACACAAATCCACACATGCTTAAAAATGACTCACACTTACGATACATAAACACTATATCTCACCTGCCAAATTTCCTCATAAAAGCAGATATCCCAGTCCTGTACAACTCGACATTCACTGATGTTTTCTATGTGCTGCTCTGTCTCTGTCTGTCTCGACTGCAGCCTCAGCTGGCTCTGAGCTACTAACACTGTGAACCCCCAGTCACACACACAGACACAAACACAAACACGAATGCGATCACAGTCGGGGAGTCTGGGTCTGGCGTGACGTTTCACTGTCTGTCTGGTTCAGGTCCCAGGCCCCGCCGGCTAGCGCCTCCCCTCGCACTCCTCGACTCCCCACACTCCACTCCCTCCCTCTCCACTCCAGTAGTCACCCTTCAACTCTTGTCCCAGTCTACAACCGGGGGTCCTGGATGGACCGCAAAGGCCAGAACGAACCCCGACTGGCAGATTTAATGTGGCTGTTTTTTGGAGTGGAAGGTAAAAAAATGGAAAGAAGAAAACAGAGCGCAGAGGGAGAGGCAGGTGGAGGGTCAGAGAGAAAGATGAAAAGGGTTGAATAGAAGGAGAGAGAAGCAGACGAAAGAATTTTACAGAGGGGAAAGGGAAATAAGAGAGGGAGGAAAGGGGAGGGAAATGGATAGTAACAGGGAGGGAGGCGAGGAGAGAAAGAGGGAGGCACCGATGGCAACCCTTGGTGACAGTAAGGCGAACAGACAGGACGCCACCCAAAGTCACAAACGCTTCCATGTATCAGACACACACAGAGGCCATGGCGGGGTGTGCGCTGTCTGTCTCGACAGAACGCAGGAAACACTCCGTCGGCAGGGTCACTGATTGATTCAAAAGCAAACAAAAAAATTGGGGAAATGACAGGAGACGCGCAAAGGTCACAGTAGTCTGCACACGAGGCTAAGGTGGCCGACCTTAATGCATGTTGGTGGATGTTTCCCCCACTGTGCTGCAGTGCTGTCCAAGGTGCTGAAATCAGACTGAGCAGCTTTTAAAGGGCAGTCAGGGGCACTGGGATGAAAACCTCGAGTATCTCTCCCCCTCGTGAGCCAATCCGGTTGGCTCGGTTAGATCACAATCTTATCAAAAGCTGTAGCCAGAGGGTGTTTTTCTATTGAGGGAAGGAGGTTACACACATAACCCATCACTCACAGAAAGCATCTCTTGGGCAAAGTTACCATCCATATTAGCAGAAGTCAAAGTAGATGTCTACTATAGCGGTACTTAAAAGGTTAACTTAAGTAGTTCTTATCATTCATCATCATTTTTCATCATTCCTATCAGTAATTATAACTCACCAGAGCAAGACAGACAGGCAGCCAGACACTAATACAGCTTTTAAAGGGGACATACAGTATCATGCTCATTTCTAAGTTCATACTTGTATTTTGGGTTTCTACTAGAACATGTTTACATGCTTTAATGCCCCCCTCCAGCCAGTTTTACTTCCTGTTTTTTGGTTAACGTTCTTTCTCAAACAGAGAATGGGGGTGTGGTTAATAGTCAGACGTTATTCATTACCATGGCAACCAGACTGCATCGTTTTTCAACCCAGTTTAGATGAATTTACTGTGTATCAGACCACAAATGAGACAAGAATTAGCGCAACATGCCGACTCTCTCCTTTCTTCACTGTCTCCTCCTGGCGAGGCGGTCGTCTAGCTGCTGTTGCACAGAGGAACCGCACCACCGCACGCAGGACACAGAGCACCGGAGGACGGATAGACACGTTGCCAAGGTCCGCTGTTTGAAATGCAGTTTCCGGACGTTTTGGAGGTGCACCGTCTGTCACCATCGGCCATTCTCGCCTCAGCGCCTAGCACCGACACTGCACTGGGCTGCATGCTGAGATGCGTTTATTTCTCTAACTGGACTTTTCTTTTGTTTTCCCTGGAACTAAAGGTTGTGATCCCCGTCGTTCGGACCTGTCAGAGAACCGCTAACCTCCGGTATCGACTGCTTTCCGTTAATTTATCTCCAGCAGGAGGAGACGGTAAAGAAGAGAGCGAGTGAGAGAGGCAGTCAGTGTGTTGTGTTAAATTTGCTGGTGGGAGTTTGTATAATTTAATGTGTTGATTTCACCTGTTCACCACACACACAAATGCCGTTGTGAAAATAAAATGAATAAATGAAAACCCTCAGTTACAAGTTGGGCTAGCTAACTAAAGCTAACTAGTTAACTAACTAGAAAGACAAACTGACATACAGATTAACTGCTCAGTCTCAAACGAGCATGAATGCACCTGCAGCTTGGAGGATGACCCTTGACCTGCAGCTTCTACTATAGTCATACGTCATATTCCCATTTTACCAACAACCTTCTTTTTTTCACTTTGAGCACAAAATTAAGTTATTTATCAAAAGAAATTTGGCAAGCAGTGTGGCTAATCAGCTTAGTCAGAAAGTGACTCAAATAAATATGAAATATCATAGAAAATCCAAAATAATAATAATAATAATAATCTTATTTATATAGGACCTTTCAAAACAAGGTTACAAAGTGCTTTACAATAAAAGCATGATAAAAGTAATTAACACCCAGAACTTCTAAAAAATCTAAACAAAATAAAATCATATAAAATAGTTACAAAAATGCACCATCAGTTAAGAAAAAGCCATAATATAAAAGTGAGTCTTAAGAAGAGATTTAAAGGAAGATACTGAGTTTGCTTGCCTAAGATCCTCGGGCAGGGAGTTCCACAGCTGAGGGGCCCGGACAGCAAAAGTCACCGGTTGCCTTTAAAATACCACTGAACGCATTATTTTTCTCATCCTGTCTGTCTGAATATACCTGTCTTCACCCCCTGTCTGAAACGCTATGTTTTAGCGCCTGTCTCTTTAAGAAGGCTTGTTTGCCGCTGTAGGTCATATAGAGGCATCAGTATTAAATCCAGACTGTTTCATAACCATAAAACTTTGAGTGAAGGAAGTTTTGATCAATCAGTAGTCTTTTTCTTCCTGGAGCTTGTCATCACCATCTGCATCAGACCAGACATAAAATTACCCAGTGGGTGAAAATGTTCACATAACTGCTCAATTTTATATTTGTCTGTGGTGAAACAATGGTATTTGTGAAATTTGGGGCTCAGGCTTTTTTTTGGCTGAGTAAATGCTACTGTACCTAAAGCCTTTCTTCTAGCTCAGACACATTTTAGGGGATGCAGTTCAGTCCACAAGGGGAAATTTCATGCTGAGTTATTCTCTACACACACTGCACTGTGTGTGATGTAGCAGTGGTGAAGTGCTCAGCTTGAAAGACTGGTGAGGCACCAAATGTGTGTGTGTGTGTACGTACTGTATGTGTGAGGTTCTTTTGGGAACACGTCCCATGAACTGTTCCTAGTACAGTAGGCGAGTCAGAGCCCGACAGGAGGCTCATTACAGTGTCATCACCGTCTCCTTACAGACCAGAAAAGATCAGCACTACTGGGCTTCTGTGGCAACACTGAACTTTGGTAGAAAGTTTGGCAGTTTAACTGCAGTTCAACCACGCTTTTCCATGAAAAAAACAGTGTGCCATCAAGTCTACAGCTTGTGCTACATTAGGTTTAGAAGTGATCCGCACAACTATTGAATAGATGTGCGATTTAAAGCTGCACTGCGATAATAACGCGTGAACACAAATTTGTTTTAACGCCACTAATGTCTTTAACACATCAACGCAACTAGGTTGTAGCGGGCTCATTTTGAAAGCTAGAGTGAAGATACTGGTATCATATGGAACTAGGAAATATAAGGAATCCATTGGTACCAAAAAGTTTGGCAAGGAAAAACTGGCATGGCCGTATTCAAAGGGGTTCCTTGACCTCTGACCTCAAGATATGTGAATGAAAATGGGTTCTATGGGTACCCACGAGTCTCCCCTTTACAGACATGCCCACTTTATGATAATCACATGCAGTTTGGGGCAAGTCATAGTCAAGTCAGCACACTGACACAATGACAGCTGTTGTTGCCTGTCGGGCTGCAGTTTGCCATGTTATGATTTGAGCATATTTTTTATGCTAAATGCAGTACCTGTGAGGGTTTCTGGACAATATTTGTCATTGTTTTGTGTTGTTAATTGATTTCCAATAATAAATATATACATACATTTGCATAAAGCAAGTATATTTGTCCACTCCCATGTTGATAAGAGTATTAAATACTTGACAAATCTCCCTTTAAGGTACATTTTGAACAGATAAAAAAAAATAGTTTTTTTTCTGTTTTTTTCTGTTGTATATATTACTTCAGTATGCACATGGGTGTTTATACAATACTTTAACTAAACTGTTGCTCGTGTCACATTTTGAAGCCTCTTTCACAAAAGATCTTTGAGGGTCAAACTTGTTGATGTGATATAACCCCAATTGTCTAAGCAGGAAATAAGGAGTTTACTTTGGCCTCAAGTGCTACAAAAGAGTGACTAAGAGTTAAATATCTGATCCTGTGTTTAGTGTGTGAACACTATTTCCAAATTATGTAAGAGGAACTGCTGCTGCTGCTGGGGGGGGGGGGCGCTGACCTCAGTATGAGGACGAAGCATGGCGAGACAGACTGGAGCAGCTATCAGTTTGACGGATGAACTTTATCGTCACACAGGCATTTGAGGACACACACACACAGACACACACAGACACACACACACACTGCTGTAGCTGCACTAATGTGGACAAACACACACCCGCATACACCAGCATGCAAGCACACAGTAACACATACTCATGTTCAGAGAAAAGACGACACAACATGACTGCAGACAGACAGACAGAAAGTCAGACCCCATGCTTGGTGGACACTTGGCTGACCTGACAGAATAAACTGGATAAATATAGCCAAAATGAACACACACACACACACACACACACACACACACACACACACACACACACACACACACACACACACACACACACACACACACACACACACACACACACACACACACACACACACACACACACACACACACACACACACAGAGTCTGGCCTAATCTTACTCATGCCTGGACAAGTTGTGGAAATGGCACTGGAGCGCTGCGAGGGTTGTTCTGAGGACAGGCGGCTGATTCAGGATCAGCAGAGGAGGTGGTGCCATTCAAACTTTGTTATGATGACATTCCCACCATCTGCATTATGACTCAGGCTATAGTATACGCTCTACTCCACTGACATTTTCACCAGCCAATGACACCAGGATGCAAAAAAAAGACCGGTTTTGGGAATAAAATCCTCACCTTGTTATCAGATTTTGAACATCATAGAGAGGTCAACGAGTTTTACCTTCCCACCCACCATGCTCACTTCTTTCTATTAAATACAATCTTTCTAATCTACTCTAAGTGAATCATAAAAGCCATGTACTGCACACACACAGGTGTTTTTCATTCTGGCTGATTAGACCTCTGCTTAGGGTTAGATGCACGATACCGCTACTATATCGGATATCGGTGTCAATGGGGACGATCGATTAAATTAATTTCTATGTTTATATACTATATACGTTATATACTGGAATTTTAATTCCTGTTTAAGTTTTGACCAATTTGTCGCTGCATTAAAGAGGTCTACACTTGAATTATAATTAGGGCCCGAGCATGAAAGTGCCAGGAAACCTATTGTTTTTCTAAAGATTATTTTTGCGCTGCAAGATCGCATTTTTGAGGCGCTTAAGATGCATGAAAACTGGAATACGCAGCAGAACTGGCAAAAATTGCTGCGGTGTGTTCTTGGGCTACCCCGAGGCCTCTTACCAGTTGGACGTGCCTGTTGAACCTCCAAAGGGAGGTGTCCAGGAGTCATCTTGATCAGATGCCCGAACCACTTCAGCTGGCCCTTTTCGACGCGAAGGCGCAGCGGCTCTAATGTGAGCTTCCTCCAGATGTCTGAGCTCCTCGCCGTATCTCTAAGGCCGAGCCCAGCCACCCTACGAAGGATACTCATTCTCTTGCGGTCACTACCCAAAGCTCATGACCATAGATGAGGGTTGGAACGTAGAAGCTTTGCCTTTTGGCTCAGTTCCCTTTTCATCACAACGGTCCGGTATAGCACCAAACTGCCTGTCCATCTCCCGCTCTCTGTCTCTCTGAATCATGTTTTCCATCTCTTGACTCAACATGGTCCAGCAAAAGTGATCTTCAGGCTTGTCCTGCTGGGATGCCATGTCATAAAAACCCAACGCTTCCTCCCTGTTTACCCACGTCTTGATACAATTCACCACATGAGCCATATAGTTCAGGTATTCAACGCAAGGTAGAATCACACCAGTTAATCTAAAACAAGCTGGCTCATCTCAAACTGGACTATAGTTGTATGATTTTCATTAGCAGGCTCTGACTCAGCTAAAGCCTAGCCTAGTGCCGCCTGGCTTACTCCATTCTTCTGTTCTCTCGAATGGCTGATAGCCTGTGGGGCTAGTCTCTGTCCTCCAGCCGACCCGGCCTCGGCGTGCTCCTCTGCCCCACTCTCCTCTCTCTTAGATGGGGTAGATCAACCACACTGACTGGGGTCAGGGCCTCTACAGGCCCAGGAGCAAAAAAAACGAGACACATTGGTAATTAAGTGGCAAACCAGAGTAACCTTCAGGGTGGACTAAACCTCATTAAACATGGCTGTTTTAAGAAGTCTGAGCAGTTGTGCCCAGAGTGTAGACTTCTACTTGAGCCTGAGAATATATATTGGCTCTTTCATCAAGTGGGTGCACTCTGGGAATAAGGCCATGGCCTAGTTTGGATCTATAAGAAGCCAGGGTATAAGTCCTGTGGTGTATATACAAGGCTGCTTGTACATTAACATTATAAATGATTATACTGTATAGTAAGCTTAAGGAACAAGTAGAAGAGAGTTTTTTTTTCCCTCACACCATCAACATAGATGTCCAAATCAACATCATGACAGCCTACTACCATGTAAGCCTAAAACCAAACCTTGCTATTTTTCAACACATGGCGCCCTATGGTTTTCTTTACCAAAACGGTCTAATCTGGGATGAGCCGGCAGGATAGGCTGACCTCCAGCTGACCCACAGCTCTCCCTGCTCCCCTGCCTCAGCCTCAGCTCCTTGAGCTGGGACAGACACTATGAACTAGCTGCGTCAGGGCTGCAGCAGGACCACAGGCGCATAATAACGGTTCACCGAGAGGACAGAGCGCTTCTCTCTGGTAAGGACAAACATCCAGAGTGTCCTGTTGATTCAGCCACGACAGAGCTTTAATCATCAGGGCTGGAACGATACACCTATCTCCCGATTCAATACTATCATGATACTTGGGTGCCGATTCGATATGTATTGCGAATTTTAAGTATTGCAATTCGAATCATACACATTTACTTTGGTAAATATCTAAATTAATACAGTACAAATGTTTGATTTTCAGCATGTATGTCCTGAAGTCAAATATATCAGTCTTTGTCAGGAATTATTTACTACATTTTTTCCAGCAACCCAAAAATCAAAGAATAAAGACATTTCCCTCACAAATTAGTGGTATTTTCTTTTAATTTATAAGGGATGTGCAATATTCTTCTGGTGAATATAATCCAATCAATCTTATTTCCATATATGTATTTTGTATAATGTTACGTTACTCAGACTACAACAATAAAAGCGGTAACTTCTTTCTTCCACCGCATAGACTCAAATGAAGCAAATATATCGATTCTGGCATTAAAATATCGATTTCAAAATCGTTATCCCTATTAATAATATACTTTTAATCAAGTTGAATCAGCCAGTAGTTCCCTTTCTGTCCACTGTTACCTGCAACAGTCTTCAACAAACTTGAGAGGTTTTAGAATATTATTCTCTTTTTTTAGAGTCTGGTCTACTGTTTTCTTCCGTTATGGAGTATCATTCCTTCCAAGAATACCTCATGCTCTATAAATGTTAAAAACAATGTATTTAATAACACAGAGTAAAGAATTAGAGTAAATGAGAGGGTGAGAGGGAGAGTGAAGCGAGACGATGCATAGATTAGAAGAGAACCAACAGTGTCTCTGAGGTTGGGGATGCCGTCTAGTGACAACCATATGGTACTAGCATAGCCACAGTCTGAAGGGTTTCCCCTTGTATTCTGGCATTCCTGGAGCATTGCTCAGTGATCTAAAGAGACTTGCTACAGTGGATCTGATCTGTTATTATAGAAGATCAAAGCTTGGCCTGGTTTTACTTAATCCAGCCAACAACCCAGCCAGCATTTAACTTTTACAACTTTCTACAAATCCCGCTGCAGCTGCTGGAACACATGTGGTCTTGACGCACACGGACGACACAACCCACATCAACGAAACACCAAAACCCACATCATTCTCTTTTGGCATACCTCACGAGGGAAGCTGTAGTGATGTATATGGACACTGATTGAGACAATGCACAAGGCAGAGAGAGCTGAAATTTATTTTCAGCCTGTCTGCTGTCATAATGATAAATGCAAAGCAGATATATCCTCCATTAGCCTGGTTCCAAAAAATATCCACCCACGTCTCTGATTCGGTCTCGTGTTGTGCCTATTAGTAGCTACTTCAGCTGGCTGGAAAAGAGTCAACCGATTGGTGTTTGTATGTGATCTTCCTATGTACTGCAGCTATCTGGCTACCTTGCTACATCCATGAAAATCAGCAACAGAAAAGTGATGACAAGCCTGTTTGAAATTAATGAAGCTGTACACATCTATCAGTCGACTTACAGAGTAACACCTCTTAAATGACCCGAGCAAATGCTACCCCAGCCTTCGAGTCGACAGGAAATTACATTGGTGTCACTCGCTACTGATTGGTTGTGGCAAAACAAAAACACAACACCTTCACACGATGTCAGGCTGAATGAATGAAGTAAAACTACATTGTGACTCAGTGTCATTATGAGGCTAGGTAGCCACAACATGTCAGTTCTCATGGGTTGTAACTATCCCAAGACTAATAATCTCACTTTAAGTCAATCATTCTTAAAAATACAAGAATAAAAGTCTTTGGGGCTAGAATATTCATCTATCGATCTGTCCAGGGTGCAATATGTAGGGTAAGAGGGTTTATAGAGTGTATATATCTATAGTCTGGCGATACAAGACAATCTGAGATCTCCGCCTACAGAATGTCTGGGGATTTCTAAATGCAAAGTTGTTGCTAGATCAGCGGGACAGGCCAATCACAACCATTTATCTACATGCATGAGGACATAAAGGGTGCCACGTTGGGATAACGCAATGTTATCGGTCGACGTCGTCTAGGGGCTCCGGGGCAGAGAGCCGGGTAGGGGTCGTGTCTAGAAGGCAACCCACAAGTTGCGAAACTCTCGCGAGATGGTTGAAGTTACAGTAGGCCAGTTGACCTCGAATGGTTAAGGTTAGGAATTGACCTTGAATGGTTGAGGTTAGGCATTGACCTCAAATGGTTGAGGTTGGGCATTGACCTTGAATGGTTGAGGTTAGGCATTGACCTCAAATGGTTGAGGTTAGGCAATGACCTTTAATGGTTGAGTTAAGGAATTGACCTTTAGCGGTTGAATTTAGGCATTGACCTTGAATGGTTATGGTTAGGATAGGTCGTCGGGCAGCGGGTCTCGCAAGAGTTTTTGCAAGTTTTCGCAACTTGTGACCCCGTCCCGGCTTGAGGTTCTGGAGGAGTAAAATCTGCGACCGTGAGTCACATTCTGAAGCCATTTACTGGAGCTCCGAGATTATTTTTATGTTTTTAACTTTGAACAGCAGCAACAGTGAGTGAACCGTCTGTGTGTCTGTTAGGACATTAGCAGAGCAGCTATAGCAACGACAGTTCTATGCATGTGTTTCTGCTACGGCAGTGTTCACAAGCACACGACTTTTGCATGTCACTGCCCCAGTATGAAGGGCTGTTCTAAAGACTTTGGATTGGTTCTGCTATGCAGGGTTCTTAAACCCTTTAACTGTTTCCACCCAGTTTTAGCGACGAAACCAGGGAGATTATCGTCAGTCTCTAGTTGAGCGAAGCGTCTAGAGACTGACTTGTGAGTTTAATATATCTATGACTGGCATCTATTAGGAAGATAAACAAAACTATTATCCAGCATTCTCTTGCCCAATGCATCCTGGGATAGGCTCTAGCCCCTTGTGGGGTATAGAGAATAGAGAGATGGATTGATATAGCCTCGAGCAATATCAATATTGCCCTGTGGACCAAAAACAAGATTTTTATGACTTTTTTCTGCTTGTAGCTTTTCAACCATAATTCCAGATGTGTCCTTTAAATTGAAGTGCTGTTTAAATCAGAGGCTGTGGAGGGAGACAAGTCAAGAGGCCGATGCAGTGATGGTACAAATTCAGTGTTAGAGTGTGATGTGCATTGACAGGCTGTAGAGAAGAAAATGTACATTGGATGTGACAACATCTATGTAGTGTGTGTGTATGTGTGTGCTGATAGGACCTGCAGGTATCTATGACATATACACAGCTGCCTGTGAAACCCCTTTCCTCCCTCCATTCCTTTCTTTGAATCCAAGCCTATTATGTCATTATATTTCACACCTCCTTGTCCTAGCCTGAAAACAAGTCTGTTTGTCTGTCTGGAGACAGATAAATAGCACCGAGGCAATCCCTCTGTGGCTACTTTAGTCCCACCGCAACTTTCTCTTGACCTCCTTCACATCAATGTTTGTTAGTTTTTATTGGCAGGATTAAGGAGTTGAGCTACCGCGAGGGATTTTCTGACTACCCTCTGCATTTTTTGTTTCGCTCATATTTGCATTTCCAGCTGTCGTGCTTTGTAGCACTCCTCACTGTCATGGATCACAATTCATAGCACCGAGCTGAGCAGGGGGGGTATTGAGCTTCCACCAGCAGGGATTGTGCAGTCAGTACCTGTCACATCAACGGATGAAGTGAACAAGTGCACACTTCAAAGTGCAGCGGAGAGTGTAAGAATCGCAAGTTGCCCATGTTGATGTCTCCCATCTAGAGCATTTCACATTTAAAGCTTAAAGGCAAGCCTGAGGCCTTTAATACTCACACACTGTAGTCTGACATGAGAGTAAAGAGGGAGGCATTTACACACATGCAGCACATGTGGGTACACAAAGACATACTCATTCACAGTGAAACACACACACCTCCACATGTGAGGAGCTCACACAGATGAAACGCTTTCTGTCATCAGTGAAGGAGGAATTAGGGGTTATTCCCCCCCCAGCTCAGGGATTAAAGTTGCATCGTGAATATTTAAAGGAGATTTATCCAGCATTTCTACCAAATCACTTTTTCAAGTGAAACCGGATGACAGCATGAGTTTATCAAATTATACAAAAATGGTGGCGTGCTCAGCTAAAAGTTAGAGTTATGGATTTTCAATCCAATAAAAATACAGTGACATAATGAAAAGTAGGCTATAGGGCCATGTTTGACTTTTCAAAGGCTGACACAGACTGGATGTTTTTCCAACAAGTGCCTTAAACTTGCATTCTTTCTAATAGCCAGAAGGGGGCGACTCCTCTGGTTGCCTAAAGGAGGCTGATTGTATAGAAGTCGCTGAGATAATGAACCTACTTCTCACTTGATTTATTACCTCAGTAAACATTGTAAACATGAGTTTATGGTCTCAATCTCTAGTTTCAAGTCTTCTTCAATACAGCATGATGTTCATTTAGTAAATTATGATCCCATTTAGAGTCAAATAGACCGTAAAGCAGGGTATTCTTTAGGGCGTGGCTACCTTTTGATTGACAGGTCGCTACCGCGGCGTTCTCCGGTCTGGGAGTTGTTTTTCGATTTCAACTTTTGACCCTTTCAAAGTGTTATTTTCAGTTCATCAATGTTAACCGTAAGCTTTTTGGTCACCTGAAAACGTCTTATTCAGTGTTTGGTTTTACTTAGCTCCACCCTTTCATGTCACCATAACAACTAACAACAATCACCATTTTTCTTTTGTACGAGTGAAATGACCACGGAAAACAGGTCCATTTCCGTTCTACTCCTATTCCATTTCTATGGGAAATCCATTCAATATTCAAATATTTTAGTCTGGACCAAAGTGGTGTACCAACGACATGCTGTTCCTATTGAGCCTATGATGTCACTCCTTAGTACAGTAGATCAATAATGTATAACGCATGCTGCAGGCCTGACAGTTCAAGGTCCTCAGATGATTTACTGTATGTCTTCACTGTGTATGGGGAGATGCACATAATGTACTGCAGTGTGGGGGGTCAATCTATGCATTATGTAGATCTACACCACTCCTCCTCTCTCTTTTGAATCTTCCTTCACTCACTCTCTTTAAGGGTAATGTAGAGGAACAGCTGTTCAGGGTGAGGCTCTCTGGGGGCTGGGATGTTCCCGCATGGAAAGTGTGTGATTGTGGTGTACACTCTGAAAGGTACAGGACGATCCCTCCGCTCTAAAGCACATCTGCTAACACAGAGGACTTTCACGGCCCTCTCTTTTTCTCCCTCCATCAGCCCCACCGCAACTCTGTGAGTCTAAGTAGGGCAGGCTGCCCCATATAGACTCGCAAACACACCCATGCTGACAGAGGTCAGGTTGATCTCTGGAGGTTACACTATAGTGGATGAGCAATACAACTACTCATCTCTGAGCTCCCCTGCTGGGAGAGGACGCAACAACACCAAGGAGGTGTTAAAGATAATTTTAATAGGGCTGAAATAAGGATGTAAATAATCACCCGTTTAACCAACATTAAGAATTTTAACCGATTAATGCTATCGGTTGGACTGGGGGGCAGCGGCAGGGCGCCGCCGGGAAGAGAATGGAGACCTACGCTCTGCTGGTGCAAACCTCGGGCTGGACTGACGGCGGGACTGCGGCGGGATTACGGTGGGACTACGGCGGGGCCGCCGGTGTCCCGTCCCGACATGTGCTTCTGTAACTTATTCCGCGCACCCCGGACTGGATCCCGGCAACAGACCAGAGGATGTTCCCACTGTAACGTACTGGCGGAGGGTGTACCCACTGTAACGTACTGGGGGAAGGTGTTTCCACTGTAACGTACTGAAATCTTGTGAGTCGTTGTTTTTACTGCTTAATAAGAAAGTAGAGATAAGCCCAACCCAGCTGACTCCCCAGTAGGAACATAATGTTTCTTGCTACATTCTCAAAATAATAACAGAGCCATAACTGCCCTGTTTCAAAGAGAAGTTGATGTGTCATCATGGCATATTGGAATCAGTTTGTAAATGATCTATAGTCCATCTGGAGTGAATAAGGTTAAGGAAGTGAATCACTACATGCAGAAATTAAAAAAGGCATAAAGACCTTGCAGATTTGTCATTGATCATATCTTTAAAGACATTATTATGGGAAAATGTGGTGGTTTCTTCAAAAAAACACCAAAACAATATTTTCTTATTATAAATTTGATATGTTTTCTTTTAATCTTTTATTCATAAATATAAATTTAACAATAAATACCTTATATTATACATTTGTTTAGTGTGATAAACTTCTGACTCTTGTTATTGTTATACTGAATGTGAATTATGTTCTATGTTTAATAAATAAAAATAGTAGAGATAAGTATCCAACTAGCGCAAAATAACATCACGGGTTGGTTTTCCTTTCGTCACAATTTTCTGAGTCACCAGCCGCCACTGGTACACATACTTTGCTAATAAAGCTGAATCTGATTTCTAAATGTGCAAGATTTATTTTTATATATATATATTAATTTTATATGATGATGATGATGCAATGTAGTAAGCTGACAAGCTTCTGCCGTGCTATCTCTATCTGCCTCCTGAAGTGCATCTCCTTTCATGTTTGGAACCAGACTTCAGTCAGCGTTTAGTTCTGGAAGAGAAGCTATGAAATACTGATAGCTGGCAAACATCTTTAGAGAAGGCAAAAATTCCCTTTATTCCCTTTTCTATGTGTATTTTTAAGCCCCAGCAAGAGGGCAAAAAGAAAAACTGGTTCCTCTCGTTTTCCCTTTCCCAAAAAGGAATGAGTAATAAATAAATCTGTTTTGTAACCAAGGAAGCCCATCTCTCAGAAGCAATAGAAAATCATTTCCCTGCAGCACACACTAATCTCTAAGCTTTACATTGTGAAAAACCACCGCCTCCAAAGGTTACAGCCAGGATGACTGAGAGTCTTGTTCTCTCAGAAAGCTGCTAAGATATAAGAATATCTGAAGAAGGAAATAACACTGCACGTAATATAAAAGGCTGCGAGGGACAGGAATAGAAAGGGATAAAGAGTAGCAGTTAGACATTAGAGAAGAGGTTTAGTTCAGGCTGGTAAGAAGAAGAAAGAGAAACCCAAAAACCAGGTAAGTGTGTGTTATATATCGGTTTATTAGCACAAGGTGCAGGCAGACAACAGAGAGAGGCACGTCTATAAAAAGGACACTGAGATAGATACCCTTTAGAACAAACACATACAAGAGGCTGGATCTAAACCTTATGGCACATATAGGATGTTTATATGCATCTAGTAAGTAACATAGGGAAAATCAACTTATAATATTGAGTACATCGCACTGTAGGGTGAAAAATCTGCTCTACTGTTGTTGTGTCTGTAGCTGATCTTGACCTCTGACCCCTGAAAACATCTCTATGGAGGTCTTCAGTGATCTTCTGTATGACGGCGTAATAGGGCCATTGTAGGTAAAAAAAAATAATTACGGAGACGGGGAGATGGGCAATATTCCGAGAAACAACTCTGAGATTAAAGTCATAAATTTACAGGATAAAAACTTGGATATTCTGATATTATTAAGTCATAAAGTTGTAAGAAAAAACCTCAGCAATTTGCTGGATAGTAAAGTCGTAAATTTACTAGAAAAACTCGGAAATTTGAAAGATTATAAAATAGGAAATTTGAGAGAAAAAACTTGCGAGATTATAAAGTAATAAATTCACGAGGAAAAAACTTGGATATTCTGAGATTATAAATTCATAAATTTGCGAGAAAAAACTCAGGAATGTGCGAGATTATAAAATCATGATATTATGAGGGGGAATATTACCCCCCTCCCCCGGCTCTGTAATTTATTTGTTTATTTTCTTACCTACAATGGCTCTAATTTGCGGTCGTACTTTTTCCCATTTACAGCCATGAGAAGATCTGAGGCGTAGCATACGTGTTACAATTAGTGTTGCCGTGGCTGCTATAAATGCACACACAGATGGAAGAGTGTTCATGTACAAATCACACTTTGAATTTTCATTCTGCTCGGCCGATGACTTGTTACATTATGAAAAAAAACAGCCCTGCTGGCAAGCCACAGATCATTACTACACCTCATTCACAATTTTTTTTCTTTAAGGGTCAGTTCAACCGAATATTAAAACTGCCACCATCCTAATATAATGGAGGTGAATTATATTTGTGGTACTCAAGAAGGAAAAAAAAAATATTTGTCTTTCTAGAAACGGACTGGTTTCTAATCCAGAAACCTCTCTGTCAACTGTTTCCATAGGGATTATTTCTTTGTTAGAAAATAAGTTCCAATGACAACGGTTAACACCTCTCCGTGCGTCCAAACAACGATATTTTGATCACATGAAAGCAAAAAACAATATGGTTTTGATATTAGTATTGATATGTTTGCATATTTTGTGAATTGAATATGAGTTTGTTGCACTAACTGGTGGCTAACAGGACCCTGTCATCTCAATGATAAAATTGATTTTAAAATGTTTGAATGATGGAATTCATTGCTTATACACTGACAATATACAACAACAGACACAACAAACACACAGCGTTATTAGGAAGCAAACACGGAAGTAAGTGTAAAAATTAAATGGGACATATTGTGCTCATTTTCAGGTTCATACTTGTATTTTGGGTTTCTACTAGAACACGTTTACATGCTTTAAAGTTAAAAAAAACACATTATTGTTCTTCTCCTGTCTGTCTGAATATACCTGTATTCACCCTCAGTCTGAAACGCTCCATTTTAGCGCCTGTCTCTTTAAGAACCCCTCCTGAAAAAGCCCAGTCTGCTCTGATTGGCTTGTGAGAAAAATATGGTGCACCTTTTCAAACGTAGTTCTCAAGCTGTGGCACCTGTGTCCGATCGGCACTTGAAGCTGTTGTTGGCAGTTACTCATGTTGTTCCCTCCTATCTAGATCCTTGCTTGTGTTGTACGAACTCTCAGATGTATGTCGCTTTGGACAAAAGCGTCTGCTAAATGGAATAGAAGAATTGTAAACTTTCACAGATACCCAAATGTATGTAAACAAGCACTGAGAAAGTGAGTTTTTCATGATATGTTCCCTTAAAACAATAATTCAAAATGATCAGATTAAAGAGGACCTATTATGCTTTTGTGCTTTTTCCCTTTCCTTTAGTGTGTTATATATTTTTTTTATGCATGTAAAAGGCCTGCAAAGTTATATAGCCCAAAATCCACGCCAAAGGGAGTTCCTCTCCCCCACAGAAACACTGCTCCTGAATTACCTGAAACGCCATTTCTTCCGTAACGTGGTTATGTCACCAAGTAACACACTTTGCCTAGCAGCTAGTTTGGCACGCCCTCAAACAAAGCGGAGCTGGAGCGGAGTCTGAAGAGCCAAAATAAAGTGTTTTTTTTGAACATTACAGCATTTAAACATGTTCTAGTAGAAACCCAAAATACAAGTATGCATCTGAAAATAAGCAAAATAGGTCAGTTAAAGAGGACTTAAAAACTAACAACAACATTACGGTGAGATGGAATAGAAGGCAGCTCAAAGACTACTGGGACATTCCTTACATTGAGTACATTAATGATTGTCCATTGGAGGTTTGGCTTTAGTATTTACTTCTCTATCTATTTGGTTAAAGGAAGATTGTGCAAAGCAGATTTTGAAGAGAGGTGATCATCAAAGAGGGCTGAAGCGTTAAAAAGCATTTAATTAAAAAGAAGAAAAAAAAATACAGATAGTCCTTGGGTGGGTTAAAATGTGTGTGTTGTTTGTTTGTTTGTGTGCAAATGTGTGCTGGTTGCTGGGTGGTGACGGATCGGCCTAGCAGCGCTGGCGACTCAGTTTGAGAGCTTTCAGACAGGAAGACAAGGGCTGGCTGCTGGCTGCTGGCTGTGCCTGTGTGTGTGTGTTTGTGTGTGTCTGTGTGTGCCTGTGTGTGTGTGTGTGAGAGGACATGAACTTATGAACTTACTGTCTGCTTCAGTGTAATAGCGAGACAGAAAGGGAGAGAAACCAGAGGGGCTACAGATGTGCATGATTTTTATCATTCTGATGTATTTGTTTATGCCACAGCAGGCTGTTATACACATAAAGCTGAATTGATTCTGTTTTTTAAGAACATAATTGTTTGAGAACATAATAATGAATATATAAATAATAGTGGTAATTCTAGTCCAAGAAGAATCACAGACAAAGACAAACCAAAACCAAAACAACAAATTGAATTTCAAATGCGACTGTGTGTACGTCCCTGTGTGTCAGAGACACCCAGTTTGCCCAGCGGAGTGAGTCACAGTGTGCCAACACATGATGTGGAGGAACAACGTGTGCTGGAGTCAGGACAGCATAGCATGGCTGGGTGTGCGTGTGCACATCTAATGCTTTGTGTGTGAGTTCTGTCATGAGTGAAAGTAATGTGGTATCCTGTCCACAACCTCAGACTGTCTCCTTCATACCGCATCAGAGGAGCCATGGATAGTGGGAGTGTGTGTGTGTTGGGAGAGGGGAAGAGGTGCACAGAAGCGGAAGCACAGCTGATTGACAGTCGGCATGGCGATGGAGGCGGGTTCTAGTCCTCTGAAGCATTGGGGGGATTGGGAAGGGAGGAGAGAAGCGAAATAACAGAGAGAAGAGAGAAGTGGAGTACAAAAAATGGTGATGACAGGAATGGAGAGGAAGAGAGTAGAAAAAGTAAAATAAGTGCATCAACGAAAGAAGAAGTGGCATAAATGAAAACAAAAAAAAGAGCATAAATATAAAAATAAATGTATTTATGCAGAGGAAGAGGAGAGGAGGGTATGAGGGGGGAAAAGGGAAGAAAGCAGGTTAGTAAAGCTGTCACAAAATCAACTCGTCTTAATGTCAAATACTTGACCAACATGAGAAACGCCACATTTATTTTATTCTGATCTTCTTTTATCATCTCATATTAACCCTGTCTCCTACAAAATTACACTACCACACAACTAAACTGTATTCTCACTTACGTTTCGAGGGAAACTATTTTCTCACGAATTACGGGACACGTGGTTAGCGTTGTGAATTGAAACTAAACAAAAACGGAACAAAACTACTTTAGGCAACAAAACTCCTGGGGGAAAGCCCAGCGTTTTTGTTTGACCCATCCACGACCCCTCCGCCCGTAGTGGACTTTCTCACTTGTTACACTCGTTATTATTAAGGCTGTCAATCAATTAAAATATTTAATCGTGATTAATTGCACATTTTTTTATCTGTTCAAAATGTACCTTAAAGGTTAAAGGGAGATTTGTCAAGTATTTAATACTCTAATCAGCATGGGAGTGGACAAATATTCTGCTTTATGCAAATGTATGTTTATATTTATTATTGGAAATAAATGAACAACACAAAACAATGACAAGTATTGTCCAAAAACCCTCACAGGTACTGCATTTAGTATTCAAAAAATGCTAAAAAGAAAAATGCTACAACCTCCGAAAGATCAATTGTGTTAATGCGTTAAAGAAATTAGTGGCGTTACTAATGCGTTAACTTTGACAGCTCTAGTTATTATACGGCGTAACATTCATTAGCGGTTGCTCGATATAGTACGTCACCTGCTCTGCGTGTCGCTCGTACATCACTTGCTGCCATCCGCAGACAAATTTATGATGTGTCAAAGACAAACGTAATCCACGATAAAATCCTTCCAAACGTAATTGAGAATGTAGTTTAGCTGTATGGGAGCGGAACTTAAGAGACAGGGCTGTTTATATTGGTCAAATATTTGGGAGGATATTCATATACTTGTGTCTTTATATGCCATGCAGAAAGAAGCGCCACGCACGGAGCATGCAGCATGCATACATACAAACACACATCTGCATTTGCTCTGTCAGGATCCAGCTTACGCTCTCAATTCTCTGACCCAGTTACTACTTATACCGCCTGCGTCCTCTCCCATGGGGTCTGCTGGAGCAACAGTGATGAATGGATCCAAGGCCAGATGCTCTGCTTACTAAAGTAGGCCCACTGGAAACAATTATATCACACCTCACACTGTACCCTTCTATTACTGCTGCAGTGTGGGAAATCAAAACTTAAACAGAGCATCCTTCCAGTATTTCTCTCTATCAGAAACACACACACACACATGCACAGATACAGCACCGTAACCATGGTAACACAAGCCACCCATGCCATGCAAACAGCCAGACAGCTAAAGTGGTGAGCATGCCAACACAGACGTCTGATTTACATGCCGATCACTCCTCCCACTGTCACCGACAACCATCCCAGCGAGGCTCCCAGTCATCTCAATGGACGACACTCAGTACATGAAAGATGGCAGTGGGCAGGTTTGACAGCTTTATCCTTCCCACAGTGCACTTGTATCAAGCTGGCAGAGGGAGCCAGTTTCATTCCTTAGTAGACAATGTAGTTGTTTTGGATTTAAAAGAGACGCTCCGGCAATTTAGAACTGCGCTTCCATAAAGCTGGAGGAACTGAGCAGGCAGAAAAGAATGGTCAAAGGGCTTAAATAGCCTGACTTCTGATGGGTCTAACTAACACTATTCGTCACTCTAACAGTACTCTTGGAACGACAGTAGCTCAGTCTGGAGGGACTTGGCTTGGGCTGCCGGTTGAAGTCCAGCATAGACTACAGTACAGATTGTGGACTAGTAGCTGGAGAGGTGCCACTTCACCTACTGGGCTATGCCGAGGTGCCCTTGAGCACGGCACCCCTGACGCAGGGCTCGAGCTTCAGAACGTCCCGAAAAAAATATGATGAAAATTAATTTTGGGACGAATTTGGGACGAGAGTTGAAAGAAAAAAATACCCGTTACATTAGAATGAACGGCGATGAAAATGACTGCACATTTTGTGCAGCACACCGTTATTATTAAACCTCCCTGACAACATAAACTCACACTCTGTCAGTGCCCGACTGTCACGCATGTACACACACATGACATACTGCCAGCCTGTGACCTCACGACAGCCGCAGCAGCAACGGAAAACAATTCCAAAGTCAATGAGGTAAACTCTCTAATATTAACGTTGCCGGTTAGCTAACGTTAGACTGTTCGATGTTAACGGTAACGTTACAGTTAACGCTTGCTAACGAGTCAGCAGCCAGTGTTTGTATTTACAGTGTGTGAGCTGATGATAACGTTCTGTTAACAAGCAGTTAAAACTCCACAACAGCTCAAATCATGTTACTAATGTCACTTATTTACTGACTCATCTTCATCCCCTATGGATAATAAGGCTGCAAAAGAGATCTCTCCATCACATTTTAGGCCCATTTAGCTCATTTTGGTGTATCAGCGACATGTTATCAATAGATAGTCCGTTGACGGATGCTACAAGCTGAAAGTGAATGCATCTGCTCCATGAAGAGTCTCAGCTCAGAGTAGCAGGTGTCATATTTCACCCACACTGGACGAGAGAGTTTTGACAGACCAAGAGATGGCAGATGATTTGGTGTCGGTCACAGCCGGTGAGCACGGCACCAGGTAGAAACATGAAAGCTGGACCAGAGAGGCCAGGCACACAGCCACCTGACGGTAAAGATCAAAGTAAACGCTCTACACATATTCATCTTTCCTTGTAAAATATCCGGTGTAATCGGTAACACCGGTGTTGTCACAAGTTTATCAACCGGTGGGAAAATTTCCTCACCGTCACATCCCTAAGGTTAACCACACACAAAACAAGCTTTGACTATATGAGATTTCAGCACCGCCAATTTGTTGCATTTCTTTCTGCTTTTACTGAAAAAAAAAAAAAAAAAAGTCTGAAAATCTCCCTTTACCATTCAAGGCTGAAGTGGATTTGCGTGTTGTCAGTGGAGGAGACCTCATACTAATTCATACAGCCATGCAAAATCCTTTCACTGCTAATGACATGCACAGCAGCTCTGCAGTTTGAAATGGAACGGCTGCATGACGACAAGAAAAACTGAGGAACAGGAGTATGTATAGAGCAATTATATTAAAGCTGAGAGATGGAGGGAAAAAAAAGAGAGGAGACCAGACTATTGAAAAATAAAATCCGATGAGCTGATTTTCAAAATGTACCATGCATAAAACACACACACATACACATACACACACAGAAGAAGGAGTTCGTCTCTCAGTCTATTTCAGTAGAAGCAGACAGCCAGAGGGGCAGAGGGAGCGCTTGTTCATTAGACACAATAAATATTCCTCTCTAGAGCTGCATCTCTTCTCTGTGGCTAATTATCTCCAATAAGAGATAACACTAGAACAATCTATTCACATCAGAAGCAACCAAAGGACTGCTGAGTACAAGCTTCAATTGCCGTGTGATTCCATTTATTAAAAGGAGTGCGATTGGTATTAACGGGGCGACAATTTGACAATCTCCTGTTGTCAATTAAGATTCATTTTCATGCACTGATTATGCAAATTACCTACTTTACATTCACAACTGATTGAAAATTAAGTCTTTACTGATTAGCTCGCTTCCTGAGCTGTAGAAAGGCTGCTGTGCAAAGTTGCAATGGGTGACACGTTAAATCACAGATTTTTAGAATAAAAACATATGGACTATACAACGGGGTCCCGCCTACCTCACTCATAAAAGGTGAACAGCCTACGTAAGGCCAGCAGATAGCTGTAGATGAGCCGGTTAATAGTTTACATTCAAAAACATATGATAAACTCAACAAATATTCAACTACTGTAAAGCATATGAGTTAGTTAGACACAATGCAACTGGAGCATCGTATGACAACTAGTCTCAAAAGTGACCATTTTTCTGAGTAATTTTACTTCTTAAACACAATTTTAGACTGCTACTTTGGGGGGCGTGCCGACCGCCATCTACTTTAGTAATGCACTGACTATGGATAAGTGCCTCATACAACCCCACTTCAAAACACTTGAACTATCCCTTCAATTAAAGCCACCTTGTTTTGGATCTTTATCTTAGCTTCCATAATGAGTCATATTTCCGATTAAAAGGGAGTATGTGGTGAGGCATAATTACAAGAGGGTTATTATCAAATCCTTTAGATGTGATTGGATCATTTAAAAGCAGTTGTGGCTTAGTGAATATGGCGCAGAACAGAGCTGTACAGACATAGCTGAAGAGTACTGTTCGCCTCACCTAAGTCTTTCTCACCTACAGAGGTCAAAGACACAGAGAGTAACCTCAGTTTTTTCTGAGATCCTGGCTATGGCCCTGACTACCTGTGATTTCACTTCAGGATGCCTGAGTCAGGTCAGTGGTTTTTCTATACTACAGTACCACTATGGAGCATCGATGGTAGACGTTTTCAAATCATACATATAGCAGTTTTAAGAACATAATATGAATACATTTACTGTTTAAAACAAACAAGAACCCAAAAGAATAACGTGGCTCCAGTGTTTCCCAGGTAGATCATATTTTTCATCTTTATTTCTATGCCTTATTCTCTTCAAACTGAACTACTCAGATTGAACAGCTGGGTGGATTGTAAGAGCAGCAGCCTTGTTCTGAAGAGGACATTGAAAGGACGTTGGAGAGCAGTGAGAGCAGCTCACATCCTGAAAGGCTACTAATAATACACACAATACACACACACACACGCACACAACCGAACTGAGGTGAAGAACAAGAAGGAAGTAAACAAGGTCGAAAGACAAGAAAAGACTAACAGCCCATGATCGGTGGAGGAGGATGACCCGGCGGCCTTACCGACGGCAGAGAGAATTGTGGGATATGTCTTACCAGGCTTTTGCACCCCATGAGCTTCCTGCTCTCCATTCTCCAACGTAGCACCCGCGTCTGCACACACACACACACACACACACAGGCAAACACATTACTATCCATCTGAGTGCTAATGGCTTGACGAGATAGAAAATCAAAGTGTATGATGGTATTGGTTTGTACAGCGGAAATATGACAGTCTGCGCCTGGCATTAAATGGAAACCACTGACCCTGACTGGGCCCTGGATGTGCCAGTTAATAGCACACAGGCCCGCTGTGGTCAGACTGGGGCAGGCAGAGGGCAGCACGTATTAGCTGGTGTCAGTGTGGGCGTCTGAAGGAGGTGATATTGTGTGACATCCGACTGCTGAATCACTGCACTTTAACGTGCGTATCAGACACACACACACAAACTGCAACAGCTTTATAACGAGGCTCTGACATGCAAGGACATGAATCAATCAATCAAGTATATCAATATATATATATATATATAGCATTCATAGACATGCACAGAAATATACATGCACACACACAGGACTCATAAATGGACTGCTTTTATCCAAGCCCTAAGTGTTCCAATCTGGCCTCTGGTTCACCCATAGACTCAATACTCACACACAGCGATCCTGTGGTTATATGATTCTTTTATCTTTTTACCCTTCCAAAAAGATAAATGAATGAATAAATAAATGATTCGATAATTAAATAAATATGTCATTAAATGTTGCGAAAATAATATAAAAATAAATGTAGCCATTAACTAATTGATCAAATGTGACATAAATTGATATTTCTGTTGTAATTTGCTTCTTTATTTACTTACCTTTGTATTAATTCCTTTAGTTATGTACTATTGTTTAATTTTCCATTTTATTTATTTATGTATTTATTTTTATCAAATTTTACATTTATTTATTTATTTATTTTGTATTTATTTATTTTTGCATTTATTTTGTATTTATTTTATACTTATTTTAAAATGTATGTATTTGTTTATTTATGTATTTATCTATTTATTTATTTCCGCACACTTTTCCTTTTGCATTTCACCCCTTATTTATTTCCCAAATATATTTATTTCTGTATTCTTTTCTTTATACATTTCTGCCTCATTATGCAAAATACAAAGGTAAATAAATAAATACATTTAAAAATAAATAAATGCATAATAAATGAAAAACAAATTTAATACAAAAATAAATAAATAAATAAATAATAAATATATGCAAAAATAAATAAATAAACAAATGAGAAATTAAACAGAAGTGTAAATAAATAGGGGAATTAATACAAAGATACATAAATAAAAAAGCTAATTAAATTAAATTTATGTCACATTTTATCAATTCATTAATGGCTACATTTATTTTTAATATTATTTTTGCTACATTTAATGACATTTATTCATTTATCGAGTTATTTATTCATTTATTTTTTATTTTGTCAGGTTCCGTCCTCCATAATCATTAGCCGTGCAGCATACAGTATGTTACCATGGTGATCTACCCAGGTTAAAAGTGAGCCAGCTCTGTACATACAGGCCACAGGACTCACTATTTCTCTCTTTCCAATCCAATCCAATCCAAATTTATTAATAAAGCACATTTAAAAACAACAAAAGTTGACCAAAGTGCTGTACAATAATACATAAAAATCATAAAAGCAACACAATAAAACCAACAGGACATTAAAATAATAAAAGCGTTAGGACCAATAGGAAAGGAAAAAGGATTAAAAAAGGCAACTCTCATGCCGAGCCAAAAGCCAAACACACACAGACTAACAAAAATGCATGCAGGTACATGCAGCCACAAAGCTGCAAAACAGAGACTCTTGATTCTGCAGACAGTACATGTGTACACATATATACAGTACACACACAACTTAACACATTCACGTGTAGTCATGCAAAAACCCACATGCACACACAGGGTATGATTCATTTGTGTCCACACCAACACGCAGGACACCACAGATCAAAAACAAGAGCACAGGACACTCATCAAACACACATCGGTCATCATGAGTGCACATTACGTGTGCATCAGGGCACCAAACCAACAACAAAAAACAAATCTTCCTTCGTCTCGCTCTCCTGCTGACAGAGGACAATAATGTGTGGACTGCCTCGCCCTGCTGTTTGGCACTCGGTGTGTCAGCATGTCTGCATTTGTCCGAATGCACACAGCGTGCCACAGTTGATCACCGGCAACACCACCCACGGCCCGTCCCGCGGCTCGCTGTCACCGACTGAGTGCCCACACACAGTCTGACTGTCTGACCAAAGTGTCTGGGTAACCAAAACAGGGCCGAGAGCTGAGTCAGCCCCGGTTATCTGTCACTTCCTTTTATCTGCTTATTCACTCAGCTGTTTATTGGATCCCTCTATCTGCTTACTTATCTTCCTACATACCTATCTGTGTGTGTATACCTCTCATGTGTTACTGCTTTAGGGCAAACTAACCGAGCTTAATAAAAGATATCATATCTTCTCTCACACTATAAAAAGTCAATTTTGAGCAAGAAGTGGTGTTCCTATAATCAACAAACCCCTGGTAGCTCTTGACCTTTCAGAAAAATATGCAGACTTCATTTGAGTCTCTTCTGAGTGTCACTTTATTTCTATCCGTGTAACAGTTCTGTTTCTCTTACACATGTATATCAAGGCTCTTTTGAGGCCATTTATGTTGTAATACAGTAAAGCAAAAAACAAAATGACTTTGTTTAGGAGGTGAGTCTGTGTTAACGAAGCATAGTGTGTGATTTTTTACAATCAGTCTGTGCAAAATGCAATACCATAAACCTATGTTTTACTAGTTTTGGTTATCTCATGACTCATGATTGTAATTGTTTCAAAACCAAAATCAAAAACTTTGTATCAGCCTAATATTCATACAGCAATGCTATAATAAAATATACTACATGAATGCAATCAATAACTGTACCAGTTGTACAAGGCCGCGCCCCGTTTTGGGGGATAGAAAACCGAAGATCTCATAGACTTCAATGCAATTTGACGTATGTTTGGATTGTAATTTTGACATGTTCCTATGTATTCATCTCTTGTTAAACAAACGTTTGTTTTATACACATGTCTAATAATTATTTTGCGATCTTGCCTGAACCTGAGTGTTTGAGATACGTTAATAAATTAAGGTTGATCGCCGTCATGTCCCTTCAGTCTTCCCCCGTCCAACTCAGTGGCCGGATATTGCTGATCCAGACTTCTCTACATATCTAATTGAATCCCGTTAGGCTAAGTGTTGTCTGTAAATAATCAGCCTGTTAGTAACAAACTGTTTGATCTATAGGCTGAGATTTAGTTGGAGATGACAATCTCATGCTGCTATAACGTTAATATATGACTGTATTACTGCAGCAGCCTTCCACTCAAACCAATGTTAGCTAGCCATGCTAGTCATTGAAACCTGCCTTGGCGGAGGTCTGTGCTCTCCGAGTGCACTTCTAGTTTTTCTGATAAGTTTGGTTTTAATTAGTTATTTGCTAAATAGCTTAGCAACATTTCCACTGACAGTAAGGTTAGCCAGCGCTTTGCTTGGGACACAAGTGCACTAGTCGTCTGGGATATTCAAAGCAGTGACCGCTACTCTGCTTATCTTCAGGCTACTATCTTCCCTACGGCTGAATGACACCCCAGCAGATCCAAAATGGCAGCAAGTGTCCAGCGGTGCCTGATGCTATCAGTCATTTAGGAGCAGCTGGAGTTCATGTTACATAACACAGATTCTCATCCCGTTCAGGATGGAATCAGATACAGAAGTGAACATAATGTTAAGTCAAGTAGTATGGATGGATATTAACTGAGGTTTGAGTTACACAGCAGGTTTTATACTGTCATAAATATTCCTGTCAATCCAATAACCTGCTATATTAATACAAAGTGTGCCTCTCTCCGTCTGTGGTAGCAGAAGAACCCTGTCCTCTCTACACTGAATTGGCATCATCTAGCATAGTCAGCATTGACGAGCATCCTTGCTCCGTCATATCGGTCTCACCTGCCCTGGTGTCGTCGTTGTCCAGCAGGGGCACGTAGTCTGTCTTCCCCACCGTCTCCCCGACCTGGTCGTCGAAGGCCTCCGCCTCCAGCTGAGCCACAAAGTCCCTCTCCACCAGGCTCTCTGGGCCCGGCTGGGGGACGCTGTCCGTCAGCGCGTCGCTCAGACTCAAGTCTAACTCCGCCATGGCTGCACAAAAACACAGACAGAGGAATAAATAAATAAACAGTAAACCTGTTATCACCTGTTGAATGATGCTGTCCAGCTCTAAACAAAACTATAAGAAGTCACAAAAGGAGAGAAGAAAATAAAGAACAACAGTGGGTATTCCCTGCCATTGCACACGGTAGCAATCTCTAGTCAGACATATAAACATGATCATAAACTCCCTTATAATCATTCACACATAAAACTGGTAATATGCTGAAAAACAGAATACCAAATGACTTTGTATGATAAGCAATGTGTTTTTCCATCTCAAAATAGTGTACTTCTAAGAGAAATAGTTACAATTATAAATACCAACATATAATTGAAGTAGAAGGGTGCATCCTGTATTCGTATTGTGCCTAACTTTAGTGGATCATAACATATTGGGTATTGTATTTTTCTGCAGATGCTTCGGTTCAAAATGAGACCAACCTTTTCTATGGATGTCAGTTTTTGAACCATGACAAAGGCCAAAATGTGGCCTGCAACAGACTAGGTACGGTTTGTTTTTAGCCTAGCTGATTGCCAGAAATGCCTTTTGCTACTGAAGCAGCTGTTGATCACTTGCAGCCCCTACCGGCCTCTTAAAGGGCCATTCACATGCCGCGTATTGTCCATTGTTGTCAATGTAGACGCGCGCAAGGCACGCTCAAATGCCATTGCAATGCGTAAGCGTTCCCAACAGGGCTCGAGCTTAAGGAAGTCTCGTCGTCCAAGGGCCAAAAAAATGTGACCGGGGAGGATGAAAATTAATTTTGGGACGAGAGTTGAAAGAAAAACACCGTGCATGCAGTTTTAGCCATGATATCTAGTTCTGCTTTTCCCACAGTGTTTCCATATTTTACTGTATGTGTAGTGTTTACCACTTTGGTAAACGTTTTGGTCACCTGCGTAACGTCACATTACTCAGACTACAACAATAAATGCGGTAACTTCCTTCTACCTCCGCATAGGTCTCAAATGAAGCAAATATATTGATTCTTTCAACCAAATATAGTCCAGTTTTAACCTCGACCTCAGACACTGTTGACTTTCAAATCACCAAAATCATGCACGTTGATTAGTAATAATAATGGTAATAATGGTTGCCATTTAAAAAAAAAAACAAGACTATTTCTCCTAATACTGAAAAGTTTCATTCAAAAGACATTTTCGAGTTGCAAAGCGTTTACCCGACATTGGCAGATTAGAAAGGGAAAGAAGAGAGAGGCCGAAGCTGAAATGGAGAGATAAAGATGAAAGAAGTGGAGGTAAAGCTGAGCGAAGGAGGAAGAAATTGAGTGAGAGAAGGAGAGAGATGGAAATGGAGAGGAGAAGTGGTTAAAGGAAGTGAGAATGCAAAATCAATTTGAACCAAAACCCTACGCAATGACAACAGAATAACTAAATTATTGCAGCCCATTGCATCATGCTGCCCATGAAGTCTTAAATCTGACGAGCACGATAAACAAAATCTATTTGGTTTTGACGATCAGGGGGAAATCTGATGAGAACTGAATTGGACCGCAGGCTTGTGTCCTGAGGTGGCATCAAAGCAGCTGCTGGAGCCGTATCAAACCCTGTGATGGCAGGCATCCATCCTGCTGAAGTGCCCCTGAGCAACACACTGAATGTCAACCAGCTGCAAGGCCTGAGCCTGACCTCTGACCTCTCCGGTAGGCATGTAATCAAAAGAAAGTTTATTTTTAATGTTTAATGCCCTTTTCTACCACAAGGAGGCACAGTTTCAGCTGGGAATACGCTGTATGAAAGAAACTTGGTACAACACAGAAGCACAATCTGTACCTAAACAAGGACTCAGACACACAGATCCAAGCAGTCATCAGCTCATCTGGGAGCTCAGCTGACCAATGGCCACCAGGGGAATTTCATGAGTCATGGTGTGTCATCTTCCAACTATAATTCCAGATTATCTCCGGTGCCAGCAGCAGCCAGCTTTTCCCTCTGCTCACTGTGTTTATCTGTCTCATCTCCATCTTTACAACTCTCCTTTTATCGTTTACAGCACACTTTACATCTCTGCCCCGTACAGAACCTCCCCCCTCTCTGTTGAACTTCCTTTTCTTTCACTGTTGAAACAGCAGTTTAGTGCTCAAGGTCTTGCTCAAGGACGATGCAGCGAGAGAACTCATTTGTTGCAAAGCGGATCAATCCTGAGACCTTCAAGTTATTACGATTTCCTTCCTACCTGGCTGCCCTGCCAACCACGCTCATATCAACACGGAAAATAAAACCCTTCTTTCCTTAAATGCAGCCAACAATGAAAGTATATAATTAACCTAAGCCTATTTGACGGCAGCGTACATACCGGTGTTACCACAGAAATTCATTAAAGCTTCAAATGTGAAAAGTTTGAGGACTTTATTCTATTTTTTCTTCTGAGATCAGTCAGCTTCCTCAAACAGATGCAGCCCAAAATCAAATATAACTCCACAGCCCCATCTGCTGGAGTATCTATTCATTACCACAAGAGAACAGGTACAGGTACACTACATCAAATGTATGGTCAATGGCTGTCTCATCTTTTTTGTAAGGTAGTTAAGGCCTTTCTCTGTTTCAACATGACAACGCCCCAATGCACAGAGACAGATCCATCAAGAAAATGCTTTTCAGTTTGGTGTGGAAGAACTCGACTGGCCTGAACTGAGCCCCGACCTCAACCCCACCCTGGAAGGCCAACAGCGAGCCAGGTCTTATCGCCTGGACCTCACAAACCCCAGCTGATCATACATTTTTCTACGCTAAATGCAGTACCTGTGAGGGTTTCTGGACAATATTTGTCATTGTTTTATGTTGGTAATTGATTTCCGATAATAAATATATACATAAATTTGTATAAATCAGCATATTGTCCACTCTCATGTTGATAAGAGTATTAAATACTTGACAAATCTCCCTTTAAGATACATTTTGAACTGATAAAAAATGTTAGATTAATTTGCGATTAATAGCAATTAACTATGGACAATCATGCGATTAATCACAATTAAATATTTGAATCGATTGACAGCCGTAATCGACACATATTGTCATCTTTATAAAAATGCCTTTATTTTGAAATTCCTACATTATATTTATTCTTTTTATCAAAAGAATATATTGTTTTTCATTTAAATGTCTGGAACATCATATTTCAGTTGTTTTTTGTGAGCTGATATAAATGTAACTGATTGTGTTAAATAGGCATAGGCAGGGAATGAAATTAACACCTGCCACCTGCCAAATACAGGGTAAATGTTGGCTGACGCAGGTACAAATTTCAGGCCACCATGGCAGATTAAATTAAGAAATATAATTTTTAAGAAGCAATTCCTAAATCAAATATAGTCATGGATTAAGGTTACATCATATATTCCATAAATCTACAGTCTTTCATCACTGACTCAGTGTTTACAATTCTAAAGCGTTCTACCTAGATTTCAGAAGTGGCAGATGAAAACATTGAGTGCCCGGTAGAAATGTTCAGTGACCTGCCACAGAGGCAGGTGAGGAAAAAGCTTAATTTCAGACCCTTGGCAGAGGACATTGTCTCATATCGATCGCAGGCCCCTGAATTGAATTGAAATAGATTTTGTGATATCAACAAATCTTGTATCGTTGTCCAACGAATTGATAATATATCGTATTGTGATGAAACTGGTGATTTATATCCCTAGTTTAGAGTTATTTAGCAATTTCTTGTTGTTTATATGTATATATATATATATATATAATTTTATTTTTTTTGTGTGTGCTTTTTACAAACATAATGAAAACATGTTTGCAGCTCATTTAAAATCAGTGTGGTGAGCACACCATCGTATCACTTTTTTGTAACTGTATTTCCTAAACGGTATATATTAGCAGAAGGGAAACTGTAGAATTCATTCTCCTTCTTCACAGACTGTTGAAAAGAGTGTCATAAACAAACAAGAAAAACTAGTTTTGCTCCATGTAAATGAAGGCAAAGTCAATAACTAATGAAACCATCATTACCTCCGCCGAGGAGGTTATGTTTTCAGTTTGGTTTGTTTGCTTCAGTTTGTCAGCAGGATTACATAAAAACACAACTGGCCTTATTTACACGGAACTTGGTGGAAGGGTGTAGCATGAGCTAAGGAAGAACCCATTAAAGAGGACCTGTTATGGTCACTTTAAGGTTCATACTTGTATTTTGGGTTTGTACTAGAACATGTTTACATGCTTTAATGTTCAAAAAACGCTTTATTTTTCTCATACCGGCTGTGCTGCACCTCTTATAACCCCTTTGTCTGAATCGCTCTGTTTTAGCTCCACCCCCCGAAAAAGCCCAGTCTGCTCTGATTGGTCAGCTGGCCCACTCTGTTGTGATTAGTAAACCAAACCAAACTCTTCGGACTCCGCTCCAGCTCCGCTCTAACTAGCTTTGTTTGAGGGCGTGCCAAACTAGCTGCTAGGCAGGTATTATGCAAATGTGTTTCTTGGTGACATCACCACGTTACGGAAGGAAAGGCGGGATTTCTGTGGGGGAGAGGAACTCCCTTTGGCCTGGACTTTGGGCTTTGTAACTTTACAGACTTTTTACATGCACAAAAAAATATGTAACACACTAAAGAAAGGGAAAAAGCACAAAAGCCTAATTGAGTGCTGCAGGGATGACGTATGTTTGTAGGCCAACCAGGAAGTAAGCATTGCCCTGGTTCCCTCCACAAAAAGCCAATGGGATTGTTCCATTGGTTTTTGGATTATTGCAGAAAATAAGCTCTGTGGCAAACACACGTTTATGATACTTACACTATTGTTCAGCAAGAAATTATCCACAAATTAACACCACTTTTATGATTTCTGAAGTGTGAATGCAATCGCCAGAAGTAAAAAGCTAACGTTAGGCTATAAACGAGTTACACCGCGGTCACATGAGTGCGAGTATACACAACAAGGCTGTAAAGGCGGACGAGTTGGCGTGATGACGTTTAGTAGTCTCATTTAGCCACTTGTTAACAACCGCCTTTTTTAAGACACAAAGGCTTCAAAAATCGTGGGATATTTACTGACATATTTTATGTCGTAGAACAAAAATCTCCTCCGCTTGTGTTAACCACAGACCTTATTTCAGGCATCTAACTAAAAACCCATTCAAAAAAAACATTGATTCACACAGTTAATCAGTAACATTGACAGTGAGTCAGTTATTTAGTTAATAAGCAAGCAAATCAAACATAAAATCATAACAAATGCGGTCAAACTCTACATACAGTGAACAATAGGTGGTTTCTGAGGCAGGAATATAAATAAAGTATATGTGGGTGTACTGCCAGTGTATCAGCAGACTAAATGAGCCCCCAGTGCTGAGACCAGGGTGTGTCTGCTGCCTACTGCCTCCACACCACAAAGCCATACTGGTCACAAACACTGGCCCAGTTTCCATATTTAACCCCACATCGTCTGTGTGTGTGTGTGTGTGTGTGTGTATGTTTAGTATACAGTGTGTCATCTGTGCCAGCTGCAGAGTTAGACGGGTGATCCCTGCCACCCAGTCTACCAGCTGATACGATTCAAACACAGGATCAGGAGAGCGGTCACAGCCGTCTGAATACTATATAGTTTGTTCCTTCCTTCTGCTCCTTCAGCTTCTATTTCTACAGCGGGTCCCCACACGACCACAGGAGCAGAACCTTTTCATTAGCCTGGGTCCCACTGTGGGATGGATTTGGATCCCAGGATGAGAAAGTCATAAACTCAAAGGTTTTTTGACCCCAGCGCGGTAGCCGTAGTTTGAGCTGAGCTTCTGTTTTCCACCTCCTGCTTCACAAGTTTTGGTGTAGCCACTCGGAAATAATCTGGATTCAACAAAGGAAGGAAATCCATGGAAGAGGCAGTTTCTATTGTGTTGTGTGACAAATGCTTGGGTGTGTGTGGATTAGTCATGTGTATTTGTGGGTGTGACAGCCTCTCTGTTGGCAAAAAGACGCAGCCATTCATATTTTTTCCAATATTAAAAATGATTCTTCTATAGCCCGACCAGTACTGGAGGCTTACTGATATCGATACGAACACTACTTAAATGAAGTACAGTAAGTAAATGTACTGGCACACAGTTGTCATTAAAGCCAATGGAATCAATGGTTGCTAGCTTGAACTATCATTTAGAGCTTGTTAAGACACTGTTGCTAATGTAAGCTACAGTTAAAAATAATAAATCATGCGGCTCTATCAGGATAGTTGCTGATAAATTCCTTATATGGCATGTCTTCCATTTCTTTTGAAGGGATGAATGATGATTTCCTCTGCCAAATTAATAAACAGATTATTTCCTTCTCTTCCAAAGCAGAAAACTCTGAAAAATACTATCCGCACTGCAGAGACTGTACTTGAACTGTTTTTAAACTTACTTACAGGGACGCTGGAGGATAATCAGCAGCTTGTTTGTATTTTCTCCAAGTTTTCTCTTCACCTTCTATTACTGGAGGAGTGGAGCTTGTTTACTGTAAACTGTGGTCTGTGTATTTTACACCAAAAAACATTTTTTGGCGAATTGGAATGTAAACACTAATAATTGGTTTATACCTATTTGAAATCTTCTTTTATTGAAAAGTTTGTTTATGTAGCAACTAGGGCTGTCAATCGATTCAAATATTTAATCACGATTAATCGCACATTTTTTATCAGTTCAAAATGTACCTTAAACGGAGATTTGTCAAGTATTTAATCCTCTTATCAACATGGGAGTGGACAATATGCTGCTTTATGCAAATGTATGTATATATTTATTATCGGAAATCAATTAACAACACAAAACAATGACAAATATTGTCCAGAAACCCTCACAAGGTACTGCATTTAGCATTTATTTTATGTATTTATCTTCCCCCACATATGGAGACTCGATCCGACTCCATATTTTGTAAATCTACCACGGAGTGAAAGAGATGGAGTTGAGTGGTGTGTGTGGGGTTTTCCATAAGCTTCACCTTGGCAGGACACCAACACAGCTCCTATAGCGGTCGTCAGGGCGACGCACGACATAACACACAGAAGACCTAATCCCAAAAATCACTCTTGTGTTTCTTTAATATATGACAACAACACACCGCAATGTCGTGCTGGATTAATCCCCAAGAAGCTCGGGGGTCAGGAGGAGCCTTGGAGCTTGTTCAGTATATTGCTCAAGGACACTTCAGCAGTGTGGATCCTCTACTACTGTAAGTGCAATTGTCGCAACTGTTTCATGCGACATCACAACTATATTGCATGTTTGCAAAAGCTAGTTATTGTCTCAGTAAGTTGGCCACCAAAATGAGGAGTTGTTTTGTCATGGTGTAAGCCATACTGGTCAAAATGTTTAGGTGTTTTTTCATCATGGTAGTCAACCCTGGAAATGTTTCTAATATACAAATCTCTGTTTTGTTCTAATTTTTGTTGACACTGACTGCTTACTGTACTATACCAGAATGTGTCTAGCTGAATGCTGTTGTGTATCACACTGAGCTTTTTAGATTCTCATTTCAACAAATTCTCTACAATACTGTAATAGCTACACAGAAAAAGGATATGCACATTTGTATGTATACATTACATGTATTTGAGCAGTACTATGTTACGTGTACTATAAACAGAAAATTAACTTTTGCTCTTTCATGTGACGTCATATACAGTGAACAGAAATTTTGCCACAAAATTACATCCATGCCAAAGAAAACAAGGCAAAAGTGAGCATGGCTCATATACCCCCCGCTCACTGCTTGACCCCTACTAAAGTAGGGCCAAAGGTTTTGCCCTTTAGGAACTAATGGAATTAGTCTATTGAGCACAATGTAGCTTGTTATTAGCTCACCTTCCTCTTCCACTTCTAACCCCAAAAAGGCACAACTTGATCACACTGTCAACCATCATTCCTAAGTTAAATAGTTTCCGAATTCTGCTCCGGAAACAAAACAGACGGAAGGATGGACGGACGGACGGACAGACGGACACGCGGAACGCTATATACCAAAGACTACGTTGTCGCGGGGGTATAACAACAACCCTGCAACAATAAAAATAAAACTGCAGCAGTTCAGTTAACCACATACGTAACACCATGTCATAGATATTTATGGAATATACATGTATGTCTGACAGATTCTGATAATTGAATGGATCATTTTGCATGTGATGGCTCAAACGATGAAATAATGTTTGATCAGCAAGACATGTGCAAGTAGTTATTGTACTGACTCTTTTGCAAAAGTGCCAAAACACGTGCAATTTGCTTGAATGAATGAGAAATTCAAATCTTTTGTGAGCAAAAAATACTTGTTTAGAGTTTTGAGCTCATTGTTTTGGAAAAAAATAATTTTCATTCGGGAATTGAGCCAAAGCGAATGAGTAAAACTGTAACAGAAAAAATCTGCATGACCTGGATCTGAACTCCTTGGGTAATCATTGAATAACAAGCGGGGTCGTTTGGGGTAAAGATAAGATCTTTACAATTCATAAATCATTAACCCTTAATCATTTCTCAGCCATAATATCCAAAAGCAAACTACACGATTCTTCTAACTTGATTCTAGAAAGGCTGTTGAGGATCGGAGGGGGTCAACCTGTGGTCAAACATTTGCTGCTTTGATTCCCGCTGCTACGCTCCAGCTGCAGGTTTGAAACCAGATACGGGCCAGCTGCTGGGATATCTAGTGTGCTCTAAACTGTGCCTCCGAGCAAGGCACTGCAGCCAGTCAACTATAATTATCTCAGAAATGTGAAAAGACAAATGCCTCCTCCCTGGTGTAACATGGCTAAAAAAGTTAGAGAAAAGTGAGTGTGTGAGATCACTTTCCTGAAGTGCTGCGCGGTCATCGTCATAGCCAAAATGATATTTCTCTTAAGCTGCTGGGAGGCTGTGACAGACCAGTCTGCTGTAAGGAGCAGTAGATCTTAACACAATATTAGCCTGCCTCCAGCTACACCAGCTTTATTACTTGAAGGGTTTGGGACGTGCAGGGGAGTGTTCACTGTCCAAGGACAATGTGGCTGTAAAACAACTGCAGGGAGGTTTAGTATCCCAACATTAGCACTATGTGGTAGGGAAGTCCGGATACCAGATATTTAGTAGTGGATTCCAATACCAGTGAAATTCCATGATTCTCAATACCCAATTCGATACCAAGGAAAAAAACAAAACAAAACAATAAATGTACTTCAACATACACTCCTCTATTACCGTTTACATTCTGGTTTTTGCAAATTTATTATTAATCCCTGATAATCTGCCTCAAGTTTCCCGCTAAAAACTAAATTTTACAAGATTACATTTGAGCACATCATGATAATGTTATAATTTATCTTCGCCCCAATTGAGCGCATCATAATGTAATGCCTCCTTACATTAGCTGTTAGCTCCGTTATTTACCCAAGCAGGACTGTGCTGCCCACCAGCTGCTAACAGCTAACATTTAACAGTTTTCGGGATGCGGTTAGTCTTGAGCCCTGATCCCCCTGATAAAGCTGAAACCATTAGTCGTTTGATCATTTGATTGTCAGAAAAGACATCAGCGCCTACTTTGCTATAACTTTCCAAGCAAAAATGCCAATATTTTTTGGGTACAGCTTCTAAACTGTGAAGATTTGCTGATTTCCATTATTATATATATGGTGGTATACTGGATATCTTTGGGCTTTGGTGGGAAAAACACAATTTGAAGACATGACCTTGCATTATAAGAATTTGTGATGGACATGTTTCACCGTAGCTGCATGGTGGTGCAGTGGTTAGCACTGTCGCCTCACAGCAAGAGGGTCGCAGGTTGGAATCTGGCTTTGTTTGCATGTTATCCCTGTGATAGCGTGGGTGTTCTCCGGGTTCTCCGGTTTCCTCCCACTGTCCAAAGACATGCAGGTTAATTGTTGACTCTAAACTGCCTGTAGGTGTAAATGTGAGTGTGAATGGTTGTATGTCTCTATGTGTCAGCCCTGTGATAGTCTGGCGACCTTTCCAGGGTGTACCCTGCCTTCGCCAAATGTCAGCTGGGATCGGCTCCACTTTATTTGGAGGAAACGTTGACAGAAGGTGCAAATGTTGCTAATCATCTGTGTGCACACACAACTAGAGCAAGCATGGTAGGTCAGAAAATCATTGTATTTGTAATAAAGTGGACAGATCCTACTGTATCATCATGATATTGATGAAGTGATCAGCAATAATGCTGACTTATTGCACACCGATAATTCAAAGCACAAAATACACAATTACATCTGCCTGCATCGATATTTCTTACAGAGTAGATTTTTCTCTGGCTGTGACCCTGACAAAATCTGTAATATACCCGTTACTAATTATTTTGAAAATTCTTCTGAAAATGAGAGAATGACATCTTGCCATCTCTTTTCAAAAACTGAAAAACATACACCACGTAGAGAGGTTCATAGAGAAATGCTGATGTCTCTAAATACACTTAGGTGTTTTTCTAACACAAGTAAAGAGATGATTAACGTAAGCCCATAATAATAGGAGATTTGCACCATTCTCCATATAACCCATCACTGCTCACAATGGGATATTAAATAAAGTTATACAAAGCACTCCACGTGGACAAAATGTACTGGCTCAGCTGGTATTATGAGTGTAGTGTGTAATATGTATTAAAGTAGACCGCCTCAACATGGTCTGGAAAAATAAAGTGTTCAGTGGCTTGGGCCTGTAGCCACTGTGTGGAAAGCTCACCTCTGATGTCACTTTCTAAGAGAGGTGGGACACTTCCTCTTAATGCTTGGCTTACACAGTTACCCTGCAAGTGTGTGTGTGTGCGTGTATGTGTATCACTGGCTTCTCTTACTACTGTCATTTCACAGAGAAGTCAAAATACTGATTGAAGAAGCACTGAAAATGTTCTAAAATCATCAAAATGTTAATAGAAGTCTGCAGTAGTTTGTTGCCTAAGCCTAACCAAGTTGACCTTTTCCTAAACCTAAGGAAGTAGTTTTGTTGCCTAAGCCTAATCAAGTTGATCTTTTCCTAAACATAACTAAGCAGTTTTGTTGCCTAAGCTTAACCAAGTCGATCTTTTCCGAAAACTAACTAAGTAGTTTTATTTTGAAAATACTGGAGGAGAAATTTACGCGTGTCACTGGACATTCGTAGGAAACGCATTAAGTATATACATAGTTGAACGTCGTGCTGAGCATCACGAGAAAAAAAGGGGAAATTTATGTCTTTGTACGCAAATCAAATAGATACGATTTCGTGATGAACTGCTGTGAGAATAAGCGAGTTTTTCATGATCCATCCCCTTTGATGTGGAAGAGAGTAGACTGTACTGTATGTCCTATTTGTCTTTCAGTACACAACTTTATTTTGCATGTAAGTGTATTTGAGACCACTTCCTCTTTCTTTTTTTTTGCAGCCACACACTTCTGGTTTTTGTTCCAGCTGATAAACAGAGACAGCTGACAAGGGACTTTTAGCCTACGCTCTGTCACACACAAACAAACACACACACACACACACACTGTGCCTAATCATAGTAACGATGGAGGAACACTGACCTGCACCGGTACGCCTCCTGAGACTAATACAACACACCCTGTCTGTCTCTGTCTCTCTCTCTCTCTCTCTCTCTCTCTCTCTCTCACACACACACACACACCTACCTCCCTTTGCCACTCCCTGTATTCAAACCAGAAGCCAGAGGGGCTGTTTCTCTCTCTCTCTCTCTCTCTCTCTCTCTCTCTCTCTCTCTGTCTCTGTCAACAACGTCTCATCACTCACAGTCTAAGTAGTTGCTGAGCCTGATGGGGAATTCACCACCAGCTTCCTACATAAACAACTGTGTGTGTGTGTGTGAGTGTGTGTGTGTGTGTGTGTGTGTGTGTGTGTGTGTGTGTGTGTGTGTGTGTGTGTGTGTGTGTGTATGTGTGTGTGTGTGTGTGTGTGTGTGTGTCCATGTATTCCCATGTCAATTAGTAATTACCTGAGTTGTCAGCTGAAGGGTGGAAATGTGAAATGAGAGAAGTGTGCGCGCTACTTCGTATTCTCAGATGTGCAGCGATTATGTCTCTGAGTGTACGCTATTGTGTGTGTTTGGGTGTGTCAGGACACTGATATGCTTTCATATCAGGAAACACTCCATGATTAAAAGGTGTGGCCTTGTTTTTTGTGCTGAATTATACTGATCTGACTATTTACTGCAAATGAATACAGTGAATGTCAATATAATAAATCAAACTGTGTAAGCACTACATTAAGGAATTTCTCGGATATATTATGTTCTTACATTATGCATAATGACATAAAAGATTAGCGAGCTTTCCTTTTCGTGTATCCTTGCAGCAATGTTTGAGTGGTTGGGAGCAGTTCCACATTTTTATCAGGCAGGTTTTACAGCTCTCTGTAACGCTGAGGGCTTAGGTGTGATCTCGCTGCACTGGGAGTCAGAGTGTGAGAATGTTTTACATGAAATACCTTAAGTTTAATGCTTTAAAAGTTGAAACTGGTGTTGTACTGCAGAATGAATATGTGTTGGGAACAATTTTGAAACTAAGTACTGTAGTAAGTTTACTTTACTTACTCTAATTAGTAATTGATTACTTTACTTGTAATAGGTCTGTGTGTGTGTGTGTGTGTGTGTGTGTGTGTGTATGTTTGCATCAGGGTGTATTGACAAAGTGCTGTGATTGTGTGGCTTGGTGAAATAGCCGGAATGGCCCGCTAGGAATGTCAGCGATAGCATCTCTGTGAGATTAGTGCGATGGCAGCTGGACACCTCAGACCTCACCGCATTGTGGTTGTATGCCTCCACCAACCAGTCAAGTTGCAGTTTACCTCAATGTCAGTCCAAAATGTCATCACTTTCTTTTTATCATATCAGACATTTGTGTGAAATTATCGTAATTAGCATATGAATTCTTGAGTTATGGCCAAAAACGTGTTTTGTGAGGTCATAGTGACCTTTGACCTCCACAATCTAATCAGTTCATCCTTGAGTCCAAGTGGACGTTTGTGGCTAATTTGATAAAATTGGTAAATATTTTGTAAAAGCACCAATAGTCAACCTTACAACATGGTCGCAATATCGATATCAAGGTATTTGGTCCAAAATATTGTGATATTTGATTTTCACATAGATATCGCCCAGCCTAGTACATGAGAATGGGATGGACAGATAAACAGACGGGCAACCCAAAAACATAATAAAAATGCTCATTAGAAGGGATTTACCATTTCATTGTCTGACAATATCAGTCAGATAAATGCTACATATGTTACAATTCAACCAATATGTAATTAAATGTGGACCATTGTGCTTCCTTTAAATGCGTTCAGTCTACATAGTTCAATAATTGTTACAGTTTACAAGAACGTCTGGTAGGGAGTTTTTATGATATGACACCTCAACATGGCAGGATAGAGGATTGCCCTGTGGGCGTAGTTGCAGTTGTGATTTACAGGGTGTGAACAGGTATCAGATAACCGAGTCTCTCGCCCTCCTGCCCCCCTTCTGCTTTCATGTAAACTAACTGAAGGAGGGTCATGCTCTGTGTGTGTGTTCATGTGAGCTTTGGCACTTTTCCTAGAAGTATCTCCCGGTCACACACAGACACACATATAGACAGAGGCACTGCGTGCCTTTGAAGTAGATCCCCTCAGGTGTGTGTATTATTGATTAGGGTGTGACTTAAGAGGTTTACAGCGTGAGGTGTAACTGAAGCAGAGAAACCACTCCATGTCTATTCTAAGGTAGGAGAAACAACTTGTACGGGCTAGTTTTACACGCTTAATAGGGCAGTTATTGTGCGTTATGCTAAGATACACTGGCTGTTCTGAAACTCACCAGAACAGTGCGTCCCAAATGGGTCAAGCAGGGGACATTAGGAGGTTTGCGTAGTGCATGTATTCAAGCTGCAGATTGGATTCAAGGCAGCTATTTTTCTCTCGATTAATGATTATGCGATTTTGGAAACCACTGTTTCACCCAGTAATTATTAGTCAAACCTGTTGGTTCATTAAATGAAAGTGTAATAATCCTTATTCTTCAGTGTGATCAGCACATTTATGTTTTAAACATAAAAAATAATATCTCATCTCATTCAATATTGTAATTTGATGTCAAACAGTTAAGGATTCAGGTTGTTTAATCTTTAATAAAAAATATATTTTTTTCTGTGTTAACGCTAAAGAAAAGATATCCAGAGAATCCAGTGTAAATACTTTTAATAAGGTTAGAATCGAGGCGCTGTTCCATCTAACAGCAAGAGACAAAAAGCTCCAGTTTATAATTGAATCCATCAGGTTTTGTATGAGAGCACATGTTATTGTTAAATAGGTGCAGTTGCAGAGCTAAGAATGTCTAAGGAACTTTACTTCCACTTTAAATGCAAGAAACTAGGTCCAATTTTAGCCCTGGAGCCATAGTTCCTGTTCTCAAAAAGTCCCTACCACTTTCCAAAGTTCCAGCAGTGCTAATTTTGTCAAAGAAAACTTCGATGAAAGATATTTGATGAAATTGAGATGGCAACAAAATAACAAGCAGCCATTGAAAACCAAACCTTAACGTATTATAGTTTTTGTAAACAAATAAAAACTAAACATATATGTGAAAGACAAAATAAATGACTAATGATTGTATTACTATTTGAAGGCAGTCTTATTAAACTGACTGCATGTATCTGTGGCATAACACATTGTATGCTACAGATTAGTAAAACTGTAACCTGACAAAACAAAAATCTCAGGCAAAAAGCAAACGATTTTATGATGCCATCACCCTAATAAAAAAGGGGGGAAATAGATTTTTTGATATTGTGGTTATGTAAATGTAATTTATGGTGCTGTTAGATTACTGCTAGACCGCCCTGTTAATACAGGTGCATGCGTCCCTTTGTTTGCGGCAAGCGGGAGAGCAAACATTTTTTGACCGCAGGGAAAATGTTGTTTTTGAAAGGCTAAACGCCAACCAATAAGGATTGAAGCAGAATATTTCATTGAATAAAAACACGTTGTGAATTGTGGAAATTATTACATCTGTCTTTTTCGGACGGACGGACACGCGGAGCGCTATGTACAGTACCCTAGAATAAGTTGTCGAGGGGGTATAATGACTAAAATACAACTAAAACTATTAGACATTTTTTTCAAAAGATAAAGAATCAAATCAAAATCAGGTGACACAGGATGTAGTAGCAAAATGTGTACAGCATTCATTCAGATCAAATGAATGTGGATGTGCCCTTGTTCATTTCACTATCACTTGGTTCCACAACCAATACCAGTGTTGCATCAACACATGGGAATTACAGGGCTGACTGACACACAAGACCACAACATGCAGGTACAAAAAGGCAAGAATCACACACATACTGTAAATATGCAATTAAAATATGCTCTGTCAGTGAACTTTACTCTCATTTTTAATAAATTTGCTTGAACAAACACACACATACAGAGAGGAATGTGGTGGTTGATCCACTGATCAAATATTCGTACTGCATAAAAGAGGTCAGAGCAGAGAGGACACACATTTTTGGAAGCTTGTTACATAAAAAGTGATGGCAGCCAGCCTGAATAAAGTGTGTGATGTTTCAAGAGTTAGAAAAGCCCAAAGCGCACACAGGGTGAATTATGCTCTCAGGGATAATTAAACAGGACGTTTAACCACAGGTCAAACAGGGTGTCATCTGCATATTGTCACAGTTTATGTCACATTTCCTGTGGACACATTTGATGCCTCCTATTTAGGTTATAGCGGATATTTAGCTGACAGACAAAATAGTGTATAAATCGAAGGCATGCCTGATGCATCCATTTTTAGCAGAAAGGTCTTGGTTAGGTCAGAACCTTCTACACAGTGCTGTGTGTGTTGACCCTCTGAACACATTCACTTTGTCTGACTCGGCTGGTCGATGTCCTTTCCGTGGTGCACAGCAGTCAGCTAAGTGATATAATGCTCTGGCCTGCAGGCCCTGATAACGATCTAATTCACAGATACATACAGGTCAGTCTGCAGCTCTATCCCCAATGCCAAAGGGTAAATTAAATGTTTCAGATACAATTGATCTTACTTGAAAAGCTGTTTGCCACAATAATGTATTGTATTAACAGCATCAAAAATAAAAAAAAAACATTAACTTCAAAACAAGGGAACCGAAAGTGAAAAAATGCTAACTCATTTCCGGGTTTTAGAAACCATTCCTGCAGAACTCTATTGGGAACATGTGTTACTACACATCAGTAGTTTATGCTGTTTTTTAAAACCGTACTAGAAGGTTTATAAAAATGTTGTATACTGACAGTTACTAAAGAAAGTGCTCGGTCATGTGTGGCCAATACCTGATCCATTTTATAAGGTCAGTATCAGTGCCAAGATATGGGAGGAATTTTAATTTTTACATGTTTAATAAACTACTCAACAACTCTATAAATAAAGTCATCAGTCACTAAGCAGATTGATGAACCAAGTGATGGGTCAATCAAATACATGTCGAGTTAGAGACATGAAAACACAAAACTGTATCAAAGATTCAAATCTGGTTAAATGTTTCTGATTGAATGTCCAAATACAGAGTTTAGATGAGTCGCTGATGATGCAACACATTGGTCTTTAATCGACACTGATATGGTCAGCAAACTAATGTGCTCATTACGTGTTCATCTGGGGCTTGGCAGCTGCCCAGCAATCACAATGCAAACACACTTTGACAAATTGAAACCTTCATTTCCACTTTGCCATCAATCCTGTCCTCCGGATGCAACAGCATCGGATGAGGCTGATGTGACTTGGACCAAAATAGGCTGATGACGCAAGAGCACACACTGTCCTGGAAGTGTGTATGTGCGCTCAAACGCTGGCTATATGTGACTTTAACATACGCTCATAAGTGCGTGTTGGACAGAGAATGATGTAAAATGTCACAATTGGTACGTACATGTCATAAATCGTTGTATAGAAACTGCCGTTCTGATGCAGTTTTAGGTCTTTTCAACAGAAGGAGTGAGTGCATGCATGTGTGTAAGATCATTATGTAATAGCATAGCTCTTATGCACGACATCCCACATATGGTACATAATGAATAGTATGCCATGTGCAGATTAATAATGCAGAGGCTGTGTCAGTCTGTAAGGGCTTTCCCATGTAACTGGCAAAAGCACTGACAATGTTTGCTGTCACTTTAACTCTGTGATGTCAAATCACAACAGCCTTCAATGGCTCTAAAATCTGTCAACTAGCTGACTGCCGGGTAGAGGAGAAGAGAACAAAGGATGGCTCTATTGATCCTCTGATGGGAAGAAATCGATGGTGTTAAGGAGGAATGGAGTGGGGTCGCCAGGGGAAAGGAGAGAGGCATGGGAGAGGATGCATGAGAAGGAACAAGAGTGAAGGATGAGAAAAAACAATACATGAGACAGAAAAAAGATTAGAACAATAACAAAGACCGGGTCATATCTAGATTGCCCCATGTATGTTTGTGATTTGCTATGAAGAGATGATAAAAACTAAAAGGAAAGGTAGAATGTCATTATATTGCCAAGAGTGTATTGCAATAAATAGAAAACTTGTTTGTTAAAACATTCAATGGAATGTTTGAAATTTGTTGGGTAAAAGGGCACAAGCTTGGCATGAGGAATAGTTCAATTTATGCAGCGTTTCCTTGGTTGGTTGTGAGGATGTTGGAGAATGGATGAAAACACAGAACCAGTCCATCAAGATGTGCCAGACCCGTCAAATGTCAAGAACACAAACTTTGTTTCTAAACTTTAGCCAAAGAGTACAGAAGCAAAGAGACGAAACTCTGGTGCTTTTTTGACAACAACCGCTATATAGCGATGCGGTAGCACTGCCGCCATTTTGGACGGAAAACGCCAATGAGTCTGTGGCCATGGATGTATAAAGAGACGTTTGTAAATGAGAGGATACTTTTTTTTTAGGTAAATCAACTTCCCAGTACGAACACTTAAATATCCCTCATTTAAATCATTATTTCCTAAAAGTTGTAAAATTCACTAATAGCTGAATCCAGAGTTATTTTCCTCGTCATAATGAACGCGCATCAGACCCACGGGACTGCATCGCCCTGCACGCTCATATGACATATCAGGTTCTGTCAGCTTCCTTCTAGCTGTATGTGGCTGTAATAATGGATATATTCGCTGTAATTTATCACTTTTATTATCTTCTAATACACCCTTGGGCTGTATGCTGTAAGCCTGTACCGTGGTGGATGTATTAACGTCTCTGTTCCCAAACAACCGGCTATCGGTCAATAGCTAGTAGTGCTAGTAGCATGACATAAACAGAATTTTAATGGAGATGCAGGCTATTTACTAACATGCAGGGCAAAAGCACAGGGCTCAACCTCTTCTACATCCATGGTCTGTGGTTTGTTGGACTCCATTTCGGATCCTTGACATGAAAAAGTTTGAGATTACTCTCAAAATCTGTGTGCTGGATTTTCCAACTTGGAGCATAAAGTGAGGGATGGACATACGTAAATGGTTACATATGTCCATCCCTCACTAAACTTCCAAGAGAAGTTAAACTTGGGTCAGGAATTTTGGGAAGTTTTGAATCTTTGCAAAATTTCATTTAAGAAAGCGTACCTTTTAATAGTGAACTTATGTTGGGGGGGGGAATACACATAAAAAAAAGCAATACTAAGCCTTATGGCATGTTTTGGTTAAAAGTTTGCCCATTTAATTCAATTGTAACAATGCTCTGCATTCAGCAGCACTCTTCCATCACAAAATAATTTGCCAGCATCTCATTAAAATCCCAACCCTGTGCATGCATGGTGCATTCTCCCATCACATGTGTAGCCAACACTGCTGCCAACACCACTGCACTGTCTGAGCCAAAGGAATAAATGCTTTCAGCTAAGTTTTGATTATATTACTGGAGTGAATGGATTTTATATTTTTATGATATTCCAGTTGACCAGCAGATAGTAACCAAAAGCAAAGTACACAGTTTATAACTGCACACCTTCTGCTAGTTTTTGCTAGCTATTACCAAGTGGGATGTAGCTTGATTGAGCATGCTATTGCTAATTGAGGTGTTTTAATTAATTTATTTCAATTTTTTTTTTTTTTTTATTGTAAAACACTTTTTTTAAATGAGTTGTTTACTTTAAACCATAAGTTTGCACACCGCCCTTATTGTTAACTCAAAGTACCTTTCCCCATTAGTTAACTTGCTAGCTAGCTAGCTAACTCGCCAGATGGCACATTTCACACTGTATGTATTTGACAAATTAATGAATTATGTCTGCTTGTGATATGGTAGATACAGCCTGAGCAGATAACCCCTATATTTAAATTTAATTCCTGTTATTTTCCCGTGATATCCCATAACTTGAGACATTATTCTAGCAATGTATCATCACCTTGTTTTGCACAATATCACACTACCAGACTAGAAACGGCAGCATCACTCTAATACACTGTTGACTGTTTGCGATTGCTCTGCTCTGTTTATTTATTACTGACTTTTGTACTGAGGCATCACATCCCCTTTTCAGAGGCCAATTTAGTTGAAAAAAAAAATACTTTCAATTCTTCAAATTCTTTTCAGGGAAGTATGTTTCCTCGATGCAAATGCATCTAGTTCAAATCTTTTTTTTTGCACTATTAGAATGTCTCCATACAATTACACTTGAGGGTTTATATTATCTCATATAAATACAATGCATACATCTAGACAGACTTATTTGACAGCTAGGTGGCAGCAATACAGAAAGGGAAAAGTAGAGTACATGAAGAGACAAAGTGGAAACATACCTAACAGATGGAAACAGAGAGAGAGAGAGAGAGAGAGAGAGAGAGAGAGAGATATCAGAGAAGCTTCTCCTCTAAGCTGACATTGCAGCAGTGTTGCACATTTGACAAGTCAGCTGTGTAGTAAATATGTTTATGAGAAGGCCGACGTTAATGTTAAACAAAGTGCATACACATGGTCTGGATCTGGGTGTCGTGGATCAGTCGGTGCCGTCCTGATTTGGCTCACAGAGCTTCACTTTAGGTAAATGTTAATGTGTGTGTGTGTGTGTGTGTGTGTGTGTGCGTGCGTGCGTGCGTGCGTGTGTACGTGCGTACGTGCATGCATGCATGTTTGTCCGGCTGCTCTCACATCCATACAGTGCCTTGGTGGAACTCACAGAGGGCCTGTTTGAGGGTGAGTGAAAGGGCTAGTGTTAGACCATGTGTGTGTGTGTGTGTGTGTGTGTGTGTGTGTGTGTGTGTGTGTGTATGTGTGTGTATGTGTGTGTATGTGTGTGTATGCGTGCGACTTCTGGTCCTAACAGAATTACACAGGACTCTCAGGAGGACATGTTTGTATAATGCAACACTTGCTGCAGCCCATTAGTGTGCAAGTTAGTGAGCAGCGAGACGGACAGACAGGTAGTGATGTCCACACCCTCCATCACGTCCTCCCCCCTCCCTTTTAGAAAGGACACACAACAGCAGCGACTGAATGAACTCCCTGTATGTCCCCGTGGTTTCGCCTACACACACACCCACACACAGACACACACACACACAGCACTATGCGCTATTGTTGCAGAGTGAGGCTGAACACATCGCAATGGAATGCAAAGCAGCACAGACACACACACACACACTCACACTGACAGACAGACACACAGAGGTCAACTCTAATCCCAAAACAAACACTGTCACACACAGGTAGTGGACACACACTTATCCAGGGCAAGCTATCCAGCTTGGTCTGCTGGAACAATATTATAGCGGGTTCTATATGAACTTTAAATTCCTCACATTCCTTATAGTTGCACACAGATATTCGGGTTTCTTTCCATATTTCACAAGTCCATTCCTACTTCCTATAAATATAAATGACACACTTTGAGTAACAGCCACCTCATTTGAATAATAAGACAGAAATGCATAAAGAAATGTAAAAAGAAATGTGTAAAGAAATGTATAAAGGAAAGAATACAGAAATAAGTAAGTTCGGGGAAATAAATAAGGGAAAATCATGCATAAATATATATAAATAAATGCATAAATACATAAATTTAAAAATAAATATAAAATACATAAATAAATAAAAGGGAAATTTAAACGGAAGAGTAAATAAACAAGGAAATTAATACAAAGATAAATAAGAAGAAGTAAATTAAAACAAAAATATCAATTTATGTCACATTTTATCAATTAATTAATGGCTACATTTATTTTAAATATTACTTTTGCTACATTTAATAAAATATGTATTTATTCATTTATTTTTTGGCTTATTATGTTGTCATTATACTGTACAGCACCAAACCTTTCAGAACTGCACTGCACATCCTAAACATGAGTCTTACACAGAGTACTCCAGTACACAGTAATGCTACAGTTCCTGTTTCTCACACTGATAACATAATTTTTTTTTTTCAGACTGACACTGAGCAATCTGTCCATCCAACACATTTACTGAGCCTTTCCACTCTTCACAGCTTTAATTATATTGCTATGGCTGTACCGAAGCTTCACTCATAACGTTGACATTCAAATTCTAAATCAACACATTTAATTATTAATTAAACCTCAATACAAGCTTTGAATGTTAAAAAGAAATGACATTCAGTACAGCCTTATTTTATTTTGCTCTGAAAGACTGATTGAACTGTCCAGCTGATTATTCCTGCCCATAAATTTAGTTCAATATTTTTATACTGACACAAGACCTGCTGGTATCTCCTGGTCTGCAGACAAGCATTCTCTGTCAGTCAAACTACTTTCATGTGGCTGTCCTTTTCTTTGTATTTTGTGCCTTCGATGACATATGAGAGGCCACTTGAGCTGATTCTTTGAATTTGGCATTGGATTACACCGTCCCTGTTATCACACCTAACAAAACACCTGAGGACCCACTGCTACATGTCATAATGCCTTTCCAAAACCAAGAATACATTTCTAACTTAAAGCCAATGAAAGCACTGAAACTATAAAAGTATGGAGGACGGAACCTGCCAAAAAGAATAAATAAATAAATAACTCGATAAACAAATAATTAAACATTGAATGTAGCAAAAATAAATGTAGCGTATGCATGTATTTATGTATTTTCCCTTTGCATTTCACACCTTATTTTTTTCCCCAAATGTATTTATTTATGTATTCTTTTCTTTATGCATTGCTGCCTCAATATGCAAAGAGTGCATAAATCGACTATATGCCAGATAACTGGCTGCACTCCAGTCTTCATTCCCAGCTCCATACATTAAAAAAATAAATATAATATATACATTTTTTTTAAAGTGAAAAAAATAAAATAAATAAATGAATAAAAAATAAATGCAAAAATAAATAAATACATTTTAAAAATTAATTTAAAAATACATAAATAAAAAAAGGGAATATTAAACAGAAGAGTTATTAAATACGGGAATTAATACAAAGATAAATAAATAAAGAAGCAAATTAAAACAGAAACATCAATTTATGTCACAATTTATCAATTAATTAATGGCTACATTTATTTTAAATACTACTTTTGCTACATTTAATAACATATTTAATTTATGTCATTTATTAATTTATTTTTTATTTTGGAAGGTTTCGTCCCCCATATAAAAGAACTCTGACTGTAAAAGGAATTCCTTCTTTACAATATCTAGTTTATAAAATGTTTTCATATTGCCGGACATCACTAGAGAACTTTCTCACATCCCCTGCCTTTCCTCATCTAAAGCTCACCTCTATACACATCCCTCCATCTACCTATCCATCCACCCATCTGTGCAACATCCGACTCTTCATCCTGCCGTATAATTCCCAGCAGGGCTGATTGGCAGCAGTAAAGCCTGGTTGCTGACACGTTGGTCCAGCTGCTACCGTTGTGAGGGGGGGATTACAGCAACCGCTTCACTCAGTACCATTCCATTCTTCCTCTCCGCTCTCTATCCCCCCATCATTTCATTCACTCAATCCGCCGTTGTCACGCAATGTCAAACTCCACCCATCCAGACCCACCACACACACACGTTACACATCTATGTACGTGTTCACACAGACGAACGCACGCACACATGGACACATCTGTGTGTGTTTGGCTGCCTATGAGACACAGCACCATGAAATCACCTAATGATATTACGAAAGAGGAGGAAAGTCCTACCATCTCAAATCCATGATTCATGTGTCACCCATTTGTATACTTACATCTACGAAGCTACAATTAATACTATTTATAGTCTGCACATACTATTAAGACAGACAAATAGCATTGTATAAAGTCTGTAGCACTATGTCACACACACACAGTTGACTCCGATTTACTAATATCATTTGGAGATTACTCAACTCCACATATTGGAGCTACTGAAGTGCTGATGGTTGCTTCAACATGTTGCTCATCTCTCGCCCTGACCCATTACTGTGAGTATAAAACATGTTAATACCTGAGTGAGGAAGAGAAGAATCACTGAGTGTGTGTTTAAGGTGTGGTCATGGGTCAGAGGCCATGATGACTTCATAGGATAATCAAAATCATATAATTTCATTGCACCACAATCTGTGGATTTGCTCTAGAGCTGTGTATTGGCAAGAATCTGACGATACGATACGTATCATGAAACAGTGGTAACAATTGAATATATTGCAATACTGTAAGTAAGGCGATATATTGCAATTTTATTCAAATCAAAGTTTAGGAAAACTGTCATAGTATAAAGACGCACCAAAATCTGAATAAAAAAAAGTCACTATGTGAAATGGCTACTATGGGGAATAGCATCACACATGAAAACAATTGGACTCATTGGATCCACAAGATACCCAATTTATGTAATTACAAGACAGTTTAGGGACCCTGGTATGCAGAAATATTCAAACTCATTTTAGAATATGCATGCAAAAAACTGAATGGATTTTCCCCAAAACTGCATGTGACTATCATAAAGTGGGCATGTCTGTAAAGGGGAGATTTGTGGGTACCTACATTCACATATCTTGAGGTCAGAGGTCAAAGGGAACCCTTTGAAAATGGCCATGCTCGTTTTTCCTCGCCAAAATTTAGCGTAACTTTGAAGGGTTATTTAGCCTTCTTTGCAACATGCTAGTATAACATGGTGGAATCAATGGATTCCTTAGGTTTTCTAGTTTCATATGATGCCAGTATTCATTCTAGCTTTAAAACTGAGCCCGCTACAACCTCCGAAAGACAGAGTAGTTACTGTGTCCGCCAGTGTGCCGTCGGATTTTCCAGAGGTTAATGAAAATTCAATACAGCATTTTGGAGAATCAATACAGTATCGCATAACATAATATCACGATACTCATGTGTATCGATATTTTCTTACACCCCTAATTTACTCGCCAAGGTGAAGTAAATCTGCCTTCAACTCTGCTGACCTTTGACCCACAAATGTGCATAGAAAGCTGCCTCGACAGTGTTGACATCTGGGGGAACGGAGAGCGGAGAGTCCAAAACAGAGGAAGCTACCGTAGCTTGTTAGCTGTGTCGTATCATCCACCATCACCGTGGGCTCTGGGAAATTGGGACTGACATAGACTAAACAATTAATTGATTATTAAAAAAAAAAAATATATAGTTACAGCCCTAGATGGATTTGCATGCCCTTGGCAATCAGAGCTCTGAATTTGTCCACAACATATTGACTTACCATAAAATCAATAATCAGTGATGAATAATTCATTGAAACTAGAGAGGCAAAACTTAGGCCTGGAAGGAAAAGGAGAGCAGCATTTTTTTTTTCTCTGATGAAAATGTTTGCCTGTATTTCATACAGCGTAGAAAGAATGAGTGTGCCAAGATTCACTTGGCTGTGACTTCCCTCAAAGTGATTCTTGACAAGCCCAAACATTATTAAAAGACAACAAATCATCTGAGGGCGAGCAGCACTAACTCCAACCTGACGGGAGCCAACGACCTGACTTTCACTTGCTAAACCACTGGCTGGCCTGGTCTGCCAACACACTTGGCTCAACATTCTCCGAACATAAATATATTGTTATTAATTGCACACTTCTGACAACTGTGGCGAAAAGACAAATAGTGCCACGCTGAGGTTAAATGGTGCTTTGGTACAAAACAGCTGAATCACAACCAGTTCGGTTCAGGTTCAGAGTTAAAAGCTCTGTAATACAATCATCATCAATGAGTCACCGGGTTTTACAGCCAAATTGATTTTACAGTAAACAACATAAAATGTTTCACAGATCCCCTGCAGGTTCAATACTAATGGGAAGCATTATGGGTAGTACTGGAGCTATTTACCACTGTGTGTGGAGTATTGATCACTACGGATCATAAATGCTCTTCCTCGGTCAAGCTGTCTGCTACATATGGACTCACTAATTACATGGCAGTCAACCAATCCTACACAATTAACGCGCTATGGGAACGGTAAGAACATATCTAACCACATCTCTAACAGGGCTGGGAGATACGGCTGAATACAAGATGTTGTGGACTGTATTCCATTCTTTTACTGGTACCTGAAACACCACGACCCCCCCCACCCCCCACCTCCCTCCCAAACGCAGCTCTTTGCATTTTTTCTTTTAACACAGGGCTGTTTTCAGTCTGAATACCCAATAAGGCATCAGAATGCTCAAAAAGTGTCTGAGCCGCCTCCCCATAAACCTTCTCAACAGCAGAGTCAGGGGAGGCTGAGTTCCAGCAATTTTTTAACTTCCCCGAAACCGACAATCTGACAAGCAGGGATTGGACAGGTGTATGGTGGTGAGAAAGGAGCAAGCTCTTTTTTCTCATTCTTCTCACTTCTGTCACAGGTGTAAGGCTGCATTCCCATCAAATCAGGTGCCGTGGCGAAAACGGCAGTCCTCCAGGCAGTGTGTTTAAGATGGAACAGTGGGGACCGCAGGGGTTGCCGAGAAAAAAAAAACACGCAGCGGTTGAAAAGTTGAAACAAAACACGTTTTTGGAGAAATGCAACCCAACGATGGATAATCACGTAATCGGTAATCAGACAGGAAGATGCAGACGGGAATAAGAAGAGCAGCATGACTGACAAAACACAATGGAGTGTAACGTTATGTTTCACGTGTACTCACTCAGTTTGACCTTGTGCACCAGTTTGACACCCACCGTTTTGATAGGCCTCACATTCTGGTTAGTCAGGGCTCCAGAGTGCGACCATTTCAGTCACATTATGCGACCACAAATCTGTCAAGTCTAAATATTTTCATTAGTCGCACCAGTGCGCCTGGAAGGTCTATCTGTGTGTGTGTGTGTGTATGTGTGAAACCGCACCCCGTACTCCTTGAGTGACGTCACAACCATAAAACATACCGGTAATTCAAAATGAAGAGAACTATAGATAATTTTTTCATCAAGAAAAATGCTGCGATGCCCGTTACACCTGTCCCAGGCTTCAGGCTAGACTTAAACATACTTTCATAACTTTGTAAAACAAAATGTGACAGAGAAATAAATAAATAAATAAATAAATAAATAAATAATTGTATAGAGATAAATTTATTTATTATCAAAATAATAAATCGTACACCAGCAACTTGGTAAAAAAAATCTTCAAAATTAACAGGAATTATAATTCAAGTGTAAACCTTTTTAATGCAGCAACAAATTGGTCAAGATTTAAACAGGAAGTAAAATTCCAGTATATAATGTATATAGTATATAAACATAGAATTGAATTTAATAGATCAGCCCCATTGTCACCAATATCTGATCCAGCTATTTGAGTCGATATCGGCCTGATATCCAATCCAGTATCTTTATAGGTGCATCTCTAATGGGAACTGACAAAACACTTAAAATGTATTATTGTGGCACCAAAAGGCGCGGTGAAAAATTTCGGGTACACCTAAATGAAAAAGTTAAAACTCACAAGTGTAACCGATGTAAAAACTTCCCTGGATAGGACTCACATTCTGGTTAATAATTGAAAGTTGTTTTTTTTAATCTGTCGATCACAGACAATCACTCGTTGGACCCGTTATACTAGCAGCGTGGCGTGGCGTCACACAAATTGTCCATTTAAGTGACACTCCCACACGCTGCGCTAATTGCCGCAAAGCCTGATGTTGTGACTGTGAATGCAGCCTAACACCATGAATGCCTTTGAGGAGAGCCTGTCTGGAAGTGTGTGCCCATTTCAACAATTATTACGACTTGCCCGACTGGCTTTTCGCCCCGCTTTCAAGATCAGCCATTAGGAACAGCTATGTGGATAGACAACACTTCGTACAAACTACAGCATACCCCGACATTAACATTCCAGCAAAGCTGCCCTATCTGGGCCACAAAGCATAACCAAGCTGCACCTTAACAAGGGACTCCCAATGGGTAGCTCAGGCTAAAGTGAGGGAGCATTATAATGTAAGGATAATAATGCAGTCCTTGTCCAGGACTAAACTGCCCTCAGCAGCAGCATTGTTTGGCAGCACAGGAGCAAATGGATGATGGATTTCCTTAACTTCCTGATTCCTAGACAGAGGCTGGGATGAAGCAGCCTGCTGACCTTGGAGAGAGTATCCTGCTACAGTCAGGACGACCCTGTCTGTGGCGCACAGATCAGCTTTCCTGCACCCCAGTTATAACCCCGACTCTTCCTTGACCTGGACAACTCCCAAATAAGCTTCAACATACGAGGTCACATAATAAATGTTCTCTGACATGTTTCAAGATGAATAATGACTCCCAGTCATGAGGAGAGAAGAAGGAAACCACAGCAGATAATCCATCAGTTTATTTTAAGTGTCTGAGCAAGAAGACAGGGAGTCAATGGCTCGCAGCTCCAGTCAATTGACATTCCACAAGCTGAGAAGAATTCAGGATCTTTCCAAGTGAGTAACTCTAGGAACCTGCCTCTTCAGTTCCTTCCTTCCTTCCCTCCCCTCCTACTATGGTCATTATTTCCTGATTCACCCTTTCCTTCCATTATTTCTTCGTCCTTATGTCTCCTTTCCTTTGTGTATGTTTATGTCAAATGTCCTTCCATTTCTATGCTGCAGAAGATGTATATCACAATCATTATGTTTATGTAGCCTTTAGATATAATATATGTCAGTTTAATCATGTGTATGCATGGACTGCAACAAGGCCAAAGGAGCTCGATGAATACTGTATATTTATGACTAAAGGCCTAAAAGAGTTCAGTCAACTTTCCATTTTTATGGCTATACCATAAAAGTTACACATTAACATGTCAGTTTGATCTTTTCCTCTAAATTTCCCCACTGCGGGACTTATAAAGGAATATCTTATCTTATCTTAAAACCAGAAATAAAAGTCACACTAGCAGCTGTCCTGGATCCTGAAAGCTAACATTCTAATGTGTCACTTCATAATGTCTGTAAAAATCCATCACCTGACTGATCTCCTTTTCATTTTTGGCATCAGTCAACTGGATAAAAAAAACATCTGTCCTTCAAAATGCTAAACTACTGGAATACATAGGGGTAAAACCGAGATCAATCCAGTATTTACACAGATAAATGAAATAGCTTCAATACAAATCAGGTATTCCTTATAATATTAAGAGATTGTTCCCCTCAGTGGTATGCCAATATAACCTTTTATTTTTGTCCCTGACCACTTCAGTGAAAAGAATATTTTTTATGATTTCTATTTTACATTAGGTTAAATGCTTCCCATGGCGCTCGCTATAAAGCGGGAACATTGAGACATTGAAGCCAATTGTCAGTCAGTGATGATGTACCTCCTACTGCTTATAATACGGGTTCAAACTAATTGTCTTTCATGCGGTTTAATAAGCTATCAACTGATTTACATTTTTTATAGACTATGAGCAACTAAACTGGACAAGGGGCTGGCTATAAAATAATAATAAAGTTTTTAGTTAGATGTCTGAAATAAGGTCTGTGGTTAACACAAGCTGAAGAGATTTTAACATTTTGTTCTATGATATGAAATATGTCAGTAAATATCCTACTTGGGAATTTTGAAGCTTTTACATGTCTTAAAAAAGGCGGTTGCTAACAAGTGGCTAAATGAGACTACTAAACGTTATCATGCCGGCTCCTCCGCCTTTACGGCCTCGTTGTGTTTACTCGCGCTCATGCGACCGTGGTGTAGTTTGTTTATTAGGGCTGTGTGTTGGCAAGAATCTGGCGATACAATATGTATCATGATACTGGGGTAACGAGTCAATATATTGCGATATATTGCGATACTGTAAGCAAGGCGAAATTAAATTTAAATTTAGGAAAACTGTCATAAAAAATACACCAGAAATACAACATTTTAGAATAGGCAAAATCAACAAATGCATACTGCATGCAAAAAACTACATATTTTTGCCCCAAACTGCATGTGATTAGTATAAACTGAGCATGTCTGTAAAGGAGAGACTTGTGGGTACCCATAGAACCCATTTTCATTCACATATATTAATTAAGTATTGTTTGGTATCTGTACCACAAAAACAATAACAAAAAAAAAAAAAAAAAACAGTCACATTTACTGTGACGTCACAAAATAAACAGTTGATCATCTCCGTAGTCTAAACTTCATACACACATGAATGTGCGTTTGTTAGGGATGTTAATTTAGAAAAATTTTCTTAACTGATAATGGACCCTTGTTGACCGATTATTAACCGTTAACCGACAACATTTGTGCCTCGCATGCAGCGGTGCGCCAGCTGCAGTGTATGAGCACAATAGACAACGGAGTCCATCGGAGAGCTCCTGTAGCAACCACAGTGCTGCGTTCACTGGCTCCAGGTCACCTTCTGGGAGCGTTAACTTAGCAGCCACGGTGCTGCGTGTAGTGTCGCGGACATGCAACCACTTTCCCAGTAAAAGTCTCCACCGCACATTTAGTTTAGTTTAGTTTAGCAGGTTGTCCGCTGTGTGTCTGCCCGGCGTAACGATACTCTGTCTGCCCAGATTAACGATAGCGATTGTCCGACAAACAGTGTGTGTGTTTGTGCTACATTAGTCGTAGCTCTGCTGGCAGCTTCGTGCTCACCATTGTCACACACTTACAGTCTGTCAGCACGGCGTAACTTCAGCGAGTTTCCGACAGGCCGTGTGTGTGGCGGCGGTGAGTGTGGGGTTTTTCAGTGGCGTTATAACCGTGAACCTAGGTGTAGCAGACAGTGTGTGTACAGTTTATTTGTCGTAAATAAATGCTACAAGGCCTGAACTCGCTCTGCTCATGGCTCAACGGGAGCCAACTTCCTGTATCTGTTACACCGGCTCAGACTCTCTTAAGGTGGGCTCTTAAGGTGGACCAGCGTTTCCCCTTAAAGTGACGAGTTTGCTTTTTACTTAATTATTAACATTTCTTTTAACCGTTTTGGTTAAAATCGGTTAAATGCTTAATTCCGGTTAACGGTTAAACAGTTAATTATTAACATCCCTAGCTTTTGTATACACTGCAGAATATATAGAGTACAGACGTAGGCAAAATTGTTGGTACTCTTCCGTTAAAGAAAGAAAACCCCACAATGGTCACTGAAATAACTTGAAACTGACAAAAGTAATAATAAATAAAAATTTACTGAAAATTAACTAATGAAAATCAGATGTTGCTTTTGAATTGTGGTTCAACAGAATCATTTTAAAAAACAAACTGATGAAACTGGCCTAGACAAAAATGATGGTAGCCCTAGAAAAGATTGAAAATAATGTGACCATAGGGACATATTAAACTAAGGTATGTCCTGTAAATAGCATCACAGGTATCTTCAAACTTGTAATCAGTCAGTCTGCCTATTTAAAGGGTGAAAAGTAGTCACTGTACTGTTTGGTATCATGGTGTGTACCACACTGAACATGGACCACAGAAAGCTAAGGAGAGAGTTGTCTCAGGAGATGAGAAAGAACATTATAGACCTTCATGTTAAAGGTAAAGGCTATAAGACCATCTCCAAGCAGCTTGACGTTCCTGTGACTACAGCTGCACATATTATTCAGAAGTTTAAGGTCCATGGGACTGTAGTCAACCTCCCTGGACGTGGCCGCAAGAGGAAAATTGATGACAAATCGAAGAGACGGATAATACGAATGGTAACCAAAGAGCCCAGAACAACTTCCAAAGAGATTAAAGGTGAACTCCAAGGTCAAGGTACATCAGTGTCAGATCGCACCATCCGTCACTGTTTGAGCCAAAGTGGACTTAATGGAAGACGACCCAGGAGGACACCAAATCATAAAAAAGCGAGACTGGAATTTTCCAAAATGCATATTGACAAGCCACAAAGCTTCTGGGAGAATGTCCTTTGGACAGATGAGACAAAACTGGAGCTTTTTGGCAAGTCACATCAGCTCTATGTTCACAGACGAAGAGATGAAGCATCCAAAGAAAAGAACACTGTACCTAATGTGAAACATGGAGGAGGCTCGGTTATGTTATGGGGCTACTTTGCTGCATCTGGCACAGGGTGTCTTGAATCTGTGCAGGGTACAATGAAATCTGAAGACTATCAAGGCATTCTGGAGCGAAATGTGCTGCCCAGTGTCAGAAAGTTTGGTCTCAGTTGCAGGTCATGGGTCCTCAAACAGGATAATGACCCAAAACACAGCTAAAAACACCCAAGAATGGCTAAGAACAAAACATTGGACTGTTATGAAGTGGCCTTCTATGAGCCCTGATCTAAATCCTATTGAACATCTGTGGAAGGAGCTGAAACATGCAGTCTGGAGAAGGCACCCTTCAAACCTGAGACAGCTGGAGCAGTTTGCTCATGAGGAGTGGGCCAAAATACCCGTCGACAGGTGCAGAAGTCTCATTGAGAGTTACAGAAATCACTTGTTTGCAGTGACTGCCTCAAAAGGTTGTGCAACTAAATATTAAGTTAAGAGTACCATCATTTTTGTCCAGGCCAGTTTCATTAGTTTGTTTTTTAAAATGATTCTGTTGAACCAAAATTCAAAAGCAATGTCTCATTTTCATTAGTTAATTTTCAATACATTTTTATTTATTATTACTTTTCTCAGTTTCAAGTTATTTCAGTGACCTTTGTGGGTTTTTCTTTCTTTAACGGAAGAGTACCAACAATTTTGCCTACGTCTGTATATCTGGATCTCCATGGTTGCTGTGGTTCCCATACAGATGTTTTAGTCGTGGCTGCACACCACAAAGGCTTTTATAAAATACTGTACAATGCAGATACAAACTCATCCATTCAGTATCTGGATGTAGCTGGGCACAAGTGTTAAAGACACTCTGCATACAAATGACCTACTGAAGCAGCCACAGGTTACATGTTGTGTGCTGTCTTCTCTTTCACTTTTGGTTTCTATGGGCAACCAAAAGACCTACCATCCCACCAACTCTACAATTACCCTCCACCCCCCCAACAAAGCAAGGTTAATGTCTGACATTAGATTTTGGCAAATATGCTTAATTGATCTTTTGTCCAATTGGTCCTGAAAGTGGGTACTTTGTTACACAGCTGGTGAAAACACATGTTCAGCTTTAGCAAATGTCATGCAAAACCAGTGAGACTCAAAGATAGTTTATTGTTGTATGCTGCGTTAGCTGCAAGATTTAACAGCAGGCTGTTGTTAAGACTGATTTCACCTTTGCAGTGCAGAACACTCCTAAACTGTCCATAAAACTAGTGAGAGTGGTATTTGATATTGGCAAGGAGCCGCTGAGTGTTTAAACACTGGTAAAGGTTCAGTCCACTGAAAGAGTGGCACTGCAGTAGAATCTGAAAAGTTGGGCCGATGTATTCATAAAAGAGTTGGGGAATAAAACAGATGTTCCTCTTTTTTTTTCATCAATGGAAATATGTGCTCTTAGTGGCACCAGTCCTGCTGTGGTATAAAAACGGTTGCATTAAATGCTTTTCAAGGTAGTTTCTTCCCTTAACAGCAGCCTCAACAGTCCAAAGTAACACAACTGCCTCCACCAAACACAACTGAATACAAAACACTGAATCATTAAAGACGTGCAGCGTCAGACTCCCAGCTTCTGGAAAATTGCACTCCCTGCTAGTAAAATGTATTAACAAATTTATGATGTGGCCTCGGACTTCACTCGACACCAACAAACAATGGGCCGTTACAGTACAATTAAGTTATATGAGTTGATATACGCATCCTACAAAATAAGAGGTGGACATACAAGACTTTGTTTTCTCTGTAAAGACAGCAGGGTAGCAGGGAGAGATCCAGCCTTTCAGGTGGGGTTTGATCCCTGGGCAGCAAAGCATGTGTTTCGCCTCTCTTTTACCTCTGCACATTGTGAAGCTTTACTCAGAGATACTGTAACTGTTCATTTCAGCAACTCTGGGGAGAGTTGACAGTGACCGACCGACCGCTGTGCCCTGTTTGATAGTCGTCACAGTCAACCCCTCAGGCCTAATACCTGATCACTTTGGCGGGTTTACAGCAAAGCGACAAGCAACGGGACATTTTAGGGATGCGATTGGACCAGGTCCATAATGAATTCAGGGCCTTAGATCAGTCCCACCTCTTATTTCCCACACAGTAATCTGGCTGGGGGAGGATTGGAGAGTAATCTGGATAGACGGAAGGAGACAGGGAGGGAGGGACGGAGGGAAGGAGGGAGGGAGGGAGGGAGGGAGAAGGACAATCCTCTCTGCTGTGATTCCTCTTTACATCATCAATTTCTCTGGCAAAATGTGCTATAATGTTCCAGTGCAGGTGTGAACCCTTAGTTTAGATTAGGGTTGCACAATTAATCAAATATTAATCGCGACCACGATTTTGGCTTCCCAAAATTAACTGAACATGATCGCCTGCAATATTGACGTTTAAAATGCGTGTTCTGCTCATAGAAAACTGCATATCAAATCAAGCGCTTCCTAAACCAACAGGCAGCCGGTGATTAAATGTTTTGGCTTCACTTTTAGGGATAGATATTATCTATACAACCAATGTGTTTATGATTCAATTGAGAGCATAAATTTGTTTATCTAGCTCTTAATGTTGCTAATTTTGCTCTCAAAGTGCACCACATTGAAGCATTTAACTTAAAAAAGGTAGCTTACTAAAAAGGGTAGGATGAAAATTCCTATATTTTTTTCATATTGCAGAAAAAAAATATTGCAATGTCACTTTTTTTCCAACATTGTGCAGCCCCAAAATGTATATATTAGCAAGAATGGAGCACAGCATGGAAGTGAAAACAGTGCTCTCAGTTTTGAATATTTACAATGTGATTTTTTCACATATTTACCATGTCAGGATCATGATTTCAATCACATAATTCATATATATTTACATATTTACTCCTAAATGTAATCTTTTAATGTATGTGCATGTATTAAGAAGGAATCGAGAAAAGGGGATGAGAGAAAAGCTCATAGTATCAAGTGTATCAGCAGCATTGGAGGCTGCCAATGATAGATCCAGTAGCTTAGTCTATGAAAGTGCACTGTGTGCATTATTATCTGTCCTGCAGACCGTCCTCCTTTGTGCAGCGATAAGAAGAACTAAAATATCTCTGTGACTCTTCAGATTTGATTCGTCATCAATCAGACTGTCCTTACTACTAACCCATTCAGTAAAAGTGATATTATTATAATATAATATGGAAGAAGTCTTACATGCACAGTTAAGTATGATAAGAAGAAGTAAAATATCTCTGTGACTCTTCAGATTTGATTGGTCATCAATCAGACTGTCCTTACTACTAACCCATCCAGTAAAAGTGATATTATTATAATATAATATGGAATGTGGAAGACGTCTTGCATGCACAGTTAAATAGCTAATAGAACAATAGAAAGCTCAACTACTGTATGTAATATAACATACAACATTTCCTGCTACAATGTAGCACATATGAAGAAATTAGGAAAAAATTCTTTAGAAAAACTAAATGTAAAGATTTTGATTCCCTCTCTGACCAAAATAAAATACAACATTTACTTGGAGAAAATAGTGTCATCGCCATAGAAGCTGCAGGATATGTCAGTGCATGTCACAGCCTAAGAGACAACCACACCAACAACACATAATAGATGTAACTTACACTCTGCCTTTTATTTACTCCTCTACTTCATGTTTTTTTTTGTTGTTGTTTTTTTGTTTTTTTAACATTTATCCTTTGATATTGCAATATATTGTTATTAATTGTTTTTTATTTGTTTGTTTGTTTTATTGGCACAACAAACATTAATTACTTCTTTATTGTTTTCTTCCATTTACATGCATGTTCTTTTTAAATATCTATATATTGTAATTTGCTTAATGAATTGTATATATATGTTTTTGTTTGTATTTTGTTCTTTTTTATTTTTATTTATTATTGAATTGACGCTTTGGCAATATTGTTCACCTGACAGTCATGCCAATAAAGCAAATTGAATTGAATTGAATTGAATTGGTGTGTCACTCAGCAATAAATTCCCTGCTTCCTTTACTCAATTATTTATTGACTCTTTACCAATAGGCCTGCATTGATCATTTTCATTTACATTATAGTATAAAATTATTATTGATTTGAAGCATGACATCGGATAAAAACACTAAAAGAGACACTTTTGTGTCACTTTGGTAAATATTGTAAATCTACTGTTACGGATATGTGCAATAACATATGCTGATCACTCTGTGCAATAATTATATGATGCTGTGCAATAATTATATAATTATCTGACGGACACTTTGTGCAATAATCTGTCAAAACTGTCATCTCATCAATATACATATTGTATTTTTATATTGTATTATCTTTTATATTTTTTTATTTATATTGCACTCTATTTTTTTATTGTATTATATCTTTTTATTAGCACCTTTGGGATTGTCACAAGTCATGCCAATAAAGTAAATTGAATATAATTGAATATAATTGACAGACTGCAGCTAGCTAGCTTGCATAACTTTGCTCCTCTGTGTGTGTGCTGTGACAGTGCAACTTCACCGCGCGCACCCATGCTGCCTCAAAGTGCTGTCGGGAATAATCAGAAGGACCATATTCAGGCACATGTGACCTACCCACCTTTTGTAGTAAATATGACGTGAGGGAAAGTGAAAGTTCACAATCACAGTTATAGTAGCAATGCAAGAAAGTTAGCAACTTAGTCTCTAGCTAGCAACTTTAAAGAATGGACATTACTGCGACGCATTTAGCTAACTTTGCTTTTGGAAAGTAAGAGTTTCTGAGGCGCACCTGAAGGCAGCATAACACCACTATACAACCGTCGCTGTGATGCGTTGCTGTGAGATCACTCATCTAAAAATCACCGTCATTTCACTGCTACAAACACCGTAAACAGCCGTATTCCCACTTCCTAGGCGCTCTCTGTAAACACCTAACGTTCCCACAACACAGCGGCCACAACACAATGTTTATATTTCAGCGTGACTCACCGTTAGTTGTCCGCTTTTTGACAGTTTTAGTCGGGAGAGTCTGCGAGCGTTTTGCTGTCACACCGCTACGATCCGCCCACCCGAGTGTTGCACTCCGCTAGCTGTAGACTAACAAGCTCCTCCCCCTCCTGGAGGAGCTCTGAGCCAATCACAGCGCTGTGTTGGTGATTGGCTGTCGTTGTAGCCAATGAAATCGATGCTCGACTGTGAGTGACGAGGGTGTTGTCCAATCACAGCTGGGCAGGTCCTCTGTCGTCACCGAATGCACTTTTTGACAGACACCTTGTACACACAATGGAGAAGTTTGACTCCTTTTACGGGACGTTGCCGGTCCAATAGCCGGAGGAGGACAGACTCACTCTGGATACGGACACGGCCCAGGAAGACGCCCTTATAGCGCCCAGATCACCGGAATGTCACCGGGAAGAGTTATTCTAGAAAATACTAGAGACTCCAGTTAGAAACTATATGACACAGGTATATACTCACCTGTATTACAGACGGGCCAGGTATAAATATATAAATAGTTCCATCATTCAGTCTGTATTACTGTATTATTTAAATAAAGTAATATATATATATATATATATATATATATATATATATATTACTTTATATATAAATATATATATATATTACTTTATATATATATATATATATATATTACTCAAATTCAAATTCTAATTCTAATTCCTACACTATATCCGCCCCTAGGAGACGGTAAAATTACAATAACTTATAAAGAACCTGGCAAGGAAAAAAATAAAAATCAAAGCAGTTTAACTTCAAAATGGTTCAACCTCACATAATAATGTAGCCTAGTTTATAGCGACACCTTGTGATGAAGATGGCAAACATCAGTCCCAGCCTCCTCTTTCTCCATCTTGCATCATCAGTGTGTGATGTCAGTTTATATATATTCTCCTGTCATCTCCACCATCCAGACCAGGACCCCTCCCTCTGGAAAGCTCTCACCAATCTGTCTATGCTCAGCAAGTTACTCACAACTCACCTTTTTAGAGTCATGTGCTTCCTTGTGCCTTTAGTGTTTTTAGTTTCCTAGGATCTTTTTTTTTTTTTTTACTTTATAAGTTTTTTGACAAAGATGTTACACACATTCAAACAAACACACACCCTACCCGGACATCCTAAAAGTAAAGAAAATGGAGAAAATAATAAATAATTGAACGAATAGATGAATCATAATTAAAACAAAATAATAATAATAATAATAATAATAATAATAATAATAATAATAATAATAATAATAATAACAATAATAAAGAGTAGTAAATTGTAATCAAACAAATAAAAATAAATGTAGAAAAGATGCATAATCATTCATTTTGGCATTTTTTGAGAAACCCACTGCAGTTATCTCTGAGTAGCCAGTAGTAGTAGCTTCTTTTTCATTTTATTATATTTTATTTATTTATAATAATAATAATAATTATTATTATTATTATTATTTTTTATTATTATCATTATCATTATTATTATTATTGTTATATATTTTATATATTTATTTTTTCTCTTATTATTATTATTTCATGACTTATTTGTGGATACTCTCCCTGTATTTTCTACAATTTGAATTTCATGTATCCATGATTGAGAATCAGTTATGTCTTATGTGGCCAGCTGTGATCGTCTGTGTGTATGTTGTTGTTAGGTATGATTGATGTGTTGTGTCACAGTTGAGTGTTGTTCAGAAAAACTAAAAAATAACTTTGACTGTTCTATTGATTATTGATAATTAATAAAAAGACCTTTGAAGAGAAAAGATGGTTAATTAAAAGTGTATGAAAACAAAGGGACATTGGTTTGTTGCTACAATTGGAACCACCAATAATTTACCTATTACAAAAGTATACATTCATATATACAGAATGTTCATATGTGCATATAAAGACATAAACACACCCACATGTCTCATTACACATGACTCATCGACAATGTCACATGAATAAGGCACTTATTCTAGCTCAGTTATCCGGCACTTAAAGCATTACCTATATTCTCATTCCTAATATTTAGAATAGAGAGGGGAGTTAATTGAGAGGGAAGAGATTTCCTATAGTCTTTATGAACAGGATAGAGTAAGAGTGAATTCTATAAATGGGGACCCCGACTTTCTGACAGGACTTAGATCTGTTATAGTTTCTCTAATGGAATTAGGGATAGCACTTAGCTTGATCCAATTTGTAAATGATGGTAGCTTCTCAGACTTCAAATTATGGAAAACAAGTCTTTGGGCTACAAGCGAGGCAAATGCTACAGAGATATCTTGAGGTGTGGTGATGTCTAGAAAATAGCAGTAATTCGATTGAGCTCAATTGTGAGCTAATAATCATTTTTATAATTTTTTCCCTACATAATGCAGCTGCACAGTGCATATCTAGGCTGCAGTAAGTAGTTTGAGTAAAGTTGGGAGCTTCATGTGTCTATGCCCTGGGCCCCAGTGTTTCATAGATGCCTGCTGTTTTGTTTCAGTAACACCTCATAATGTTTCTGATGTGTTCACAAGAAGCTGTAAAATGTTGCCTTTGTGGAAAGACTTTGTGGAAGGAAGATTTAACCCTCTGAGAGTCACTCAGACTTGTGTTTGTCTTCTTTAGGGGAGTACAGGGTTTTTTTAGGGGGAGATAGCGGGTCAACAGTAGATGTCACATAGAAGTGGTGTACATCATCTGAAAGCTGGGAACCTGAAGATTGATTTGAGATGTTGCTCAGCACTGTGTGTCAAGTTGTTCTAGTCCTAAATCAGAAATAAAATTAATTAATTAATGAATTGAAATAAATTATGAAAGTGTATAAGAGTTTAGAACATTATGATAGAAGTATATGATGGTCATCCCCATGCTCTATTATGTCTCATAAAATGTTGCAGCAATTTTTGTGTTGATAACATTTGTTACATAGATTTGGTGCTAAATCTAACCATTTTTTCACCATTTGAGAATTGATAAAAATGATAAAAAATCCCCTCCAAAATACCACATTAAGACACAAAGACCTTGAGGAACACCATAGAAAAAGCCATGCTGTGTGTTTTGGTTTCAAAAACGTTTGACATTTGGAGATTTCTGCAAGGATTTTTCAGAGATTAGATGGCGAGCACTTCTGTTGAGTAAAACTGCTCAGAAACACCCTTATAGTCAATCTACGTAGGAAAGCCATCCATCCTCTGAATACTCCAGGTCTTTAGTTTGTGGCTGTAAAGTTTCACGAGGCTGTGATTATCCTAGAGGTCCCCCCCCATCCCCAACAATCACATTGAATGAGATAAAGATCAGTCCAGCCATCAAAACTTTGCTTTCAAAGAGGTTTATTGAAAGAAATATTTTGAAATTTTATAAAGTTCAACCATTGATAATGCTATCACACAATCAGAACCTAGAGCGTCACCATTTCCCCCTCCAACTTTCTTCCACATTTGATATGAATAAAGCACTGCCAGCCCAGTGTTAGAAATCTATGGTTTTATATTCCAGGGACTGCCATAGAGTATACACTTTTAAAAAGATTAACAATTTTCAAAACATTTGAGAGAGCTTTTTGGGACATCTCACAACTCGGTACTTTTCGGCAAAACGTGTTAAAGATAATGCTATTGCTAACCGAATTTAACACCTGATGCACTGAAAAGAAAGGAAGATATGGTCCAAAACTGCACTCAGATGTGTTGATAATAGTCAGTCTGTCCCAGCTGGGCCAAAGCAGGATTTGTAATATTTTAGATGCACTTGATTTAACTTTTTAAGCCGAGAGAAACCCAAGGCCAAGGGAAATCAAGCGCTCCTTGATATTTGAGAAACAGTTCAGCCCAGGACTGCCACACATGCATCACTCCGTTACAGTGGTTCGCAACCAAAGATACAAATATACAATAGAATATTGTATCGTCTAGGATCACTATATTTGCAGCTATTCAGTACCCATCTCTTCCATGACCTGGAAGTAGTATGTATATATATGTATATATAAATATGACTCTCCCGTAACCCGGAAGAATTCAGTGTTTCACTCTACACACAGTTTGCAAGCATACAGCAAAAAATCAGCTGCTTTGCACGTCAAACCCTCTCATTGCTGGATGATTCTCAGTGCAGCATGCAAGTAAAAATGTGCACAATATTAAAAGTCTTTAGCTTCATCACCGTCGTCATCATCATATCCATTTTTACCATGGACAGCTTTTATCTTTTTTCTCTCAATAAGGTGATTATTTTAATAAGAAATTAGAGCAGACTTTATTTATTTAGTATATTTTCCTCTATAGTATTCTGCATTTCAAAGCATGCCAAAGACATTTTTCAGTTTCTGCATAGTGCTGGCTATACGAGTGCCAAATAGTTTGATTCCTTTACAAGTAGTAGAAGTCGGTATGTACAGGCAAGGAGTGACAGAGCAGATCCAGTGTTGTGTAAACGGTACCAAACCCCCCCCACCCGAACCAACCCCAAGTGCTCAAAATATCTACAAATACAGGACCCAAGTCTGTCGGAACTTATAGAAAGATGAACAGAGCTGGAAAAAAGCTCAGCAGTATGGAAGAGACATTAAGGGAGGTGTGTAGGTGTGTGTTCAAACACAAAGGGGAAAACAAAACATTCCTTAAACATCCCACTCCCCCTCATGGATTCTTTTTTCAAAGTGCACCCTCTACTGTACTATAATATGCAGCATACATCAGATCGGCAATGCGTCATCCAGAATAGGCTCTCATGACCACGCCTTTTGGGGGGAATGAATCTCGCTGTCACAGGAGAGAAAATGATGAAAAGTTGTTGTGTAGCGGGTTAACCGAGGCTTTCACACTGACATTTGAGGCTCATACGATACGTGAATATTCACTGTCAGTGTGCTAAACGGCTCAATGATGCTGCTGACAGTGACTAGTGTGGCTAGTTAATGTTAGCTTGAGTGGGAGGCTGCTGCAGTAATACAGTCATACATCAACGCTATAGCAGCATCAGGCTGTCGTCTCCAACTAAATCTCAGCCTACAGATCAAACAGTTGGTTATTAACTGGCTGGTTATTTACAGACAACACTTAGCCTAACGGGATTCAATCAAATATGTAGAGATGTCTGGATCAGCAATATCCGACCACTGTGTTGGATGGGGGAAGACTGAAGGGACATAACGGCGATCAATCTTAATTTATTAACGTATCGCCAACGCTCAGGTTCAGGCAAGATCGCAAAATAATTATTAGACGTGTATAAAACAATCATTTGTTAAAACAAGAGATGAATGCATGCGAACTTGCCAAAATTACAATCCAAACATATATCAAATTGCATTGAAGTGAGATCTTCGGTTTTTTATCCCCCAAAAGGGGGCGCGGCCATGACTTTTTTGGGAAGTACCCATATGTGCCGGTCTGATGTATGCCTTACATAAATGCATTCTGTAGCATTGAATATCCCACTACGGTCTACCGTCACATACAAGGAAGAAGAGTCGACAACAACCACATTCTAGTTTTGAGGTCATCGTTCTGAATGTAAAGACACAGTTCAGGCCACTAGGTGACTGTTATTGGACACTAACAAAACTTTCGCTACAGTATGAGTGATGGCGAGGAGAGCCCGCTTCTGAAAATTGAAATCACTACTTAATTTTCAGTATTGCACTTTACTGCACTGTTAAAAAAAAAAAAAAAAAGATTCACTGGGTAAAGACTGATTTGTTATGAGACCTTGTTCCTGGTGACCGCAGACAGGGACTGCTGGTGAGAACGTACTGACGGTAATAATGGGTGTGTCAGCCATGTGAACCAAATAAAACATAAAAACAAGCAGATAGGGTTCAGTAGTAAGAGGAGCTCAGTAGATTTGGTCAGCTTATCAGCTTTGGCAACACAGTCTCACGGCAGTCACCAAATTTAATCTATTTGATTCGTACACATAGACACGAATTTCCCTTTTTTTTTGTGATGCTCAGCACGACTTTCAACATCATATTTTTTGTGCATTTTCCTACGAATGTCAAGCAACACGTGTCAAAATTCGGATCCAGTCTTTTCAAAATAGAACTACTTAGTTAGGATTAGACAAAGATCGAGGTTTGGGTTAAAATAACACCGGAAGTGGCGTAACTTAAGTATTGAAGTGACAAATAAATCAACTTTGATTGTGGTTCCACACAGGACACGAACGCCGGTCTTCTGGGGAATGTCTGGTGTTCTTTGACTCACCCATCCATCCCGACCTCCTTCGCCGCTCTTTATACTTCCCGATTCACAATTACGTGGATTACATACGAATTGATTTTGTGCTGATCATCACGAAAAAGTGTCTATGTACACAAATCAATACATTCAATTTTGTGACTATTTCACAAGCTGCTGTGCGACTGGGCTGGCTTTGGACATTCGTGATGCACTCACTCACATTTTAACAGAATGCTGAAAAGGAGGTTCAAGCAACTTTGTACCAATTTTTGATTCAGCAATACATTGAATCTCATCTGAAAGTAGCTAGAATCACATTTTTTTTACAGTGTACAAACCACTCTCACAATAATTCTCTTGGTTCAAGTTTTTCAAAACAAACCCCAAACATAATTTGAAGTAACTTTAAAAGTTACTGCATTCACTTCCTTTGGTTCGATACTAAAGTGCACCTTTACAGTGTGACATCAGCTGCAGGCACACGGTCCAGTCACTGCACAGGCAACACGATGACCAACTGTGAAAACCGGTAAAACAGTATGGAGGACAGAACCTGCCAAAGTGTACAATAAATTAATAAATTAATTAATTACTCGATAAATTAATGAATATGTCATTAAATGTAGCATAAATAATATTTAAAAAAAATAGCCATTAATGAACTGATAAAATGGGTCATAATTTGCTTCTTTATTTATCTATCTTTTTATGAAGTCCCTTATTTATTTATTCTTCTGTTTAATATTCCCTTTTATTTCTTTGTCTATTTATTTTTATTAGTTTTTAAACGTCTTTACTTATTTTAGCATTTATTTTTTATTTATTTTAAATTAATTTTTAAATGTATGTATTTATGCATTTATTTATTTATGCACGATTTTCCCTTTGTATTTCACCCCTTATTTATTTCCCCAAACTTATTTATTACTGTATACTTTTCTTTATACATTTCTTTACACATTTCTAAATAAAAAAATAAATGCAAAAATAAATAATAAAAAAAAATGCATGAATACAAAAATGAATAAATAAAAGAGAAAATAAACAGAAGAGTAAGGGAATTAATACAACGATAAATAAATAAAGAAGCAAATTAAAACAGAATATTTTAGACATTTTAATATTATATATATATATATATATATATATAAAATGTATATATATATATTCATCTATTTTTTATTTTGGCAGGTTCTCAATAAAACAGGCCAGTTGAGTTGAATGTGTCTTTGTGTGCATTTGCGAATTGGTCAGTTTAGAATTATTAATAATGATAATAAATATTGAATAACTATTGAGAATGGTTGCATGAGTGTTCATTTCAGGATTATGAACAAGAGAGCATGGAAAGAGACATGTTTACGCAGAAAGCCTTCACTTGCTGCACCACAGGAGCTGCTCATTAACCCAAGACAACGTGATAAAACACAGGCAAACAACAATAATCCTACAACAATAAATAAATACAGTAGCTTAGACCAGCGAGCGGCAAAATACAATCTTCACAATCCTGCATTAAAGGGGAATTAAAGGTCAAGGATGTTGAATGTCACGCTCATCCAAGTTTTCTTTTCTGCCTTCTGATTGGTTGGTTTTGAGTTCTGAGACAAAGGAAAATGAACCCTCTAACACCAACGACACGTTCCTGAGTCTTCATTAAACATCTGCACTGTTTAAGAGATAAAGTGCCAAGAGTGAACGGATGCAGTTAAGCTGCTACAAGTCTTAACTGTTTAAAGGACTATTGCACTTCAACAGGCTTCCCCTCCTCTGTTCTGACTCCTCAGTGTGTGGTACAGGAAAAGGGTCTGTCCGTAGAATTTAGTATCAGGGAAGACAATTTGAAGACGTCATAGGTTTTTATTTCCCTTCATCTTGGCAACTCAAAACTAATTTAACTGGAAGATAAGGGGTTATGATTGCACCACTTGTTATTTCCATCACCTTATCATAAATCCTGGGGGAAATAACATTGTTCTTTATTCCATTTATAGATGATGGTTAGTGTGATTTAAAGGGGAATGTTCTCTCCAAATGCATGTGATTGACATGCACTTGGCACTGCAAGTGTTAAACTTCTGACTGTTACATGATTTATTTTCAAACATTAGATCCAAATTTTTGACTTTTTTCCATGTACAGTAATTCTTAGTATTACTTACTTTTTAGTATTGATAATTAAAAAGGAACCAACCTACATCTTGCTCACTGAGCAACATTAATAAATATATTAAAATATATCATATAATTCACCATTAAAGGAACAGTGTGTAGCATTTAGGGGGATCTATTGGCAGAAATGGAATATAATATTAATAAGTATGTTTTCTGTAGTGTACAATCACTTGAAAATAAGCATGTTTTCGTTAGCTTAGAATGAGTTGTTTATATCTATAGGGAGCGGGTCCTCTTCACGGAGCTGGCCGCCATGTTTCTACAGTAGCCCAGAATGGACAAACCAAACACTGGCTCTAGATATTGAGGAATATTTGCGTTTTCGCATTTTTCGTGTCGGCCACTGTAGTTCTCCTACACGCTTGGTACACGGGAGAAATTTCAGTTGGTTGCAATCTGTAACCTCACCGCTTGATGTCGCCAAATCCTACACACTGCACCTTTAAGTTTTCATTTTCTTGACAAGCCAGATTCATTCTGTGGCTGTCGATGTGTTGCACTGCTTTAATGAGGCACAACCTTCTACTGAAGTGATATAATTGTATGTAGGAAGATGAAAAATTGTGAACCAAAGGTGTTTTCATTTCACAGTTTTAAGATCGATTCTACACATTACCTTCCCTTGTTCTTCTAAACCGGTGGTAGGCTTTGTGTTGGGTACTATGGTGAAAGCCAGTCCACTGCACTAAGCCAAATGAAACCTGAGCAGTGGTAACTTTTGATGAACCTGAACAGTGCAGTGTGATAGATGGCCAGACTTGAGTCAACCTGAAAACAAAGGAATTTAATTTAGCTTCAATAACGTGGCATGAGGATCAGATGTGTATCTGAGGACTTCAAAATGGGAGGTAATGATACTTAATATAAAGCATTCCCAAAAACAGTGGTGCTAAAGTACAATCTGTTCATCCTGGGATCACTACTGCTGTAGTATTGAAAAGTCTTGGATGACCTCTATTTTAAAACCTACGTTGTAAAGGGTTTTTATTTGTGCTGTCTAGATTCAAAAACACTCAATCTGTCATTTGCCTGTTTAAACAAGCCTCTAAAATTAGTTTGGGGCAAAGAAAACAAAAGTGTCGTAGACATTAGAATCCAGTGACCCTCTACAGTGTGTATATATACGCCATGCTCTGCAAACCAGGACAAACTTAAAACACGTAAAAAGGTTCAGACCTGAACACACATAATAAGATTAAAGCACACTCACTCTTGCCAGTGTTTGCATATTGTACTGTACATAGAATAATGGCGCATTCGGCTGGTCGTTGTAAACTGGCAAACTTGTATATCTACGGATCACATGACAAAGTGGTATGTACAAGGTGAAAAGCATTCTGGGTGCTTGCTCAGGTGGAAATAAAAGTAAGGACCGATGAAATCTGAGGTAGCAAATTCAACTATGATGAACTAGAATCACTCAACCTTTTTTTTTTTTTTTCTCTTTATGCGTGCTTTGATTTTTAGAAATGATTGAAGCAGGCCAGTATCATGTCATCATATCATCATAACCTCTCTGTTTCTTTATAGACCCATTTTCTGTTAGTACACATGATGACGTATTTTGTGGGTGAAGCATTAAGTGTAATAATTCTCTGAACACATTAGTTAACGCTGGCTAGCAAGTTTTGTAAGCTTTATTTTTTAACAATCGCTGAAGAAAATACTAGTTTCTCTCAGTATGTACTGTCACTCACTCTCCAGGACTGCGAGTGTGAGTTGAGAAAGTTAACCTTATTTAACAACTTAATGCTTCATCCACACACTCTTGTCACAGCGCAGGAAAGCACAGTGCTATCGCCAGATGAGTGACAACTTTGTTCGGCTCATTTTCTGTGTTTTGGAATTAGCAAGTTAGCTAAGTAGCCAGCCGTCCGACCAGCAGCGGGCTGGTGACCAACGGCAGCGCTGAAAAGATACATTTAGGGTGTATAAATCTTTGGACGCCTATAATTAACTATCATTCAGTAAAGTCAGTCAAAAAGAGAGTCGTACATCATCAGCATAGCGTTTCATAGATGGAGAGAAAGGGTTGATAATAGTTAGCTTTCTGCTAACCGCAGCCATGAGTCATTGGTTGCGGCTAACTATTAGCGACATTTTCTCTCCACCTCTTAAATGTTTTGCCAATATTGTAGCTCACTAGAGCCCTCAAATCACAGTTTGTCATATCAAATGTATGTGATATCTCCATTCTGGCGCCCAACAACACAGGAAAGATGACATTTTAGATGTGTTACTTTAGCCCACTGCTTGTGTTTAGCCTCCAGTATTTCCTTTGTTTAGCCTCCAGCTAACGCCGTGACGTAATCATGACGTCCACACAAAAAAGGGTCTATAAAAGGTCACAACATAGCTCATGGAATTAGTAAACTGGGGTTTCCTGCTTGTTTTATTATTTATAGTTAGCTGTTTTTGGTGCACTGTTCTCGTGGTTTGCCAGTTTACCTGTGTGTTCGTCACGCAGCTGATATGTTCATCGAGAAAAATTCATGGCTTTTAACCCTCCAGTTCCCACCCCTGAGGTGCAAACCAGCCAATCCAGTGTGCTCTTGGGAAGGGGGGACGGAGCGTTATCTCCGCCTCTCGGGGGGCAGGACATCAGGGGGAAGGAACCAATGACAGAACAGGACAGCAGGTTTCCTGTTAGGCCAGCTAACACTACGATTTACCAACCGGTTTGTGAGTTTATCGGAAGCGCCGCGGACATAATAGAATAGAATAATTATTATATCAATAGGGTTTTTCAGTGCAAGACGTAAATGGCTACTTGTTTCGTCGTCATTCTGTCCGTCGTTGTCTTGTTCCTCATCCAACACTGGATTCAGCAGTAAAGGGATTCTTCTACAGGACAGCAGTCATTCATGTGTGTGTGTGTGTGTGAAGTGTCATCCTTCAGCAGAATGACTGAGAGGTCCAGACCGGATCCGTCTGGGTCAACCTAGACTGTGTTCATTAAGTGGCAGAGCTCCTCTCTGCTCTGTTTTGTGGTTTTGGTTAAAGGTTGTACCGTTGTGGAGTTCAGAAAGCTCCACGGTAGGGGGCTGGCTTCACTCTCTGTGAGCTGTGTGTCCTTTTCTTAAGAGGTCAGAGGTGAACTTTCAGCAGTGAAGATACAGTAGCAGGGTGCCCTGAAGGTGGCCGGTACAGTAGGTGCCTCTTGATCGCCACAGTGCCACGAGGAACGGTGGAAACAGGAGGGGCTCTTTCTGTACCCTTCCCTCCTCCCCCCCCTTCCCCTCTTCCTTAGCTCCCCCCTGGGTCAGAGCTGTGTCTCTGTGGTGTCCGTGAGTCCAGAGGTGTCTGTGGTTCTTGGAGGGACAGCCTCCTTTGGGTTTCAGGATCCAGGGACGATGCCCCTGTTCCAGCTGCTGGCCCAACCCCTGCAGCCCCCATACACACCCCTGAACCAAAGTCTAACCCTGCTCCTAAGCTTGACCCCGCCACTGCCCCGCCGCTCCCTAAGTCTATCCCTACACCTGAACCCACAGCTGGAACCCCAGGAACGACTCCAGCCCCGGTGCCCAGGCCCAGCTCCAGCTCCAGATGCTGCCCCAGGCTGCCCAGTCCAGAGGGAGCGAGCTGGCCCTGGTCGGTGTTGATCAGCGGGGTGTCCTGGGGCTGCGGGGAGTCAAGCGGTCTGGCTGGGAACTCCTCAAAGTGCTGGGGATCCAAGATCTGCAGGGAAAGAAGCTGAGAGGTCAGTGGGGCTGAGATTGTATTCAAATAATCTCTGTCTGTCTAAAGAATGCCTGAAGACAAACAAAGTGTAGCTACTATGTAGAAGAAGTACCAACGCAAAGTTTAAAGCTTCAACAATTTTTTGGCATCATTGGGCAAAAATTCCATAATGACCTTTCAGCATATTATAATTCAAGTGTTCTGAGAGAAAACTAGACTTTTGCACCTCCTCTTGGCTCTGTTTTCAGTTCTTTAGAAAATCTAGATTGATCAAATGCATTGTGCGTTTCAATGTCTCTAGATTATATTCGCTGGGGACCAATGTCAGTGATCAGTCAGCAAAAACTGAGTGAATACATGTGCTTCACCTGTGAGAGGGAGGCCAGGCTGTCTGTCTCCAGAGGTGTAACAGGCTGGACCAGTCTCTCTCCAGGACCTGGTCCTGGGCCGGTACCAGGGTAGGGTGAGACCTGCGAGAGACAACATCTTATTTGTGTGCAGGAAGTATCACCTTTCGTCTATTCACAGCCTGGGGGTCAGTGTCTGATAATAATAGAAAGCTGTCATACATCCTGCCGCCTGTTGATAGGCTGACTTAGTCTCGCTCAGAGACAGATGCCTGCTTGACCTCTGTGACGACAAGCACCTACTTACATACCCCGTGTGTGTGTGTGTGTGTGTGTGTGTGTGAGTGTTATTACCTGAGGTGGCGATGAGACGGCGCTGTAGGCCGGAGGTACCAGGGCCATCTGTCTCTGCAGCAGCTGCATGATGGCTCCGATGTCCGTTGACATGCGACTCTCCAACCTGTACACAGTATGTAGTAGATGATCAGCTGAATCACTTCACCGGCTGTGTGTCTCAAATAGTGCCTGCCTTGATAATCCAGCTGCACACGGACCACAGAGAGATGTGCCGAGGCTTTTCAGGTCTGGTAGAATCTAATGTTATGTCATCTCTGGTGATCCAGTTCATTAGCTTGCTTCCATGGCTGCAGAAGGCTGTTTTGTATGCCAGCTTGGTTCATATAAAAACAGACGTTCTGGACCGGAATGGAAATTTCAAAGGAGAACATACTGGCTAAAGCAAGCCAGTATTTCAATTCAGCATGATACTTTAATCTCTGATGGCATATCATGGTCATTTCATGATTTGTTACAGTAAATATATTACATATTGGTCCTTTAAATATTGAATTTGGTGAATTTTATTTAAAGTTACTATGAAGAACTTTAACCCTGTGTCGATTTTGGCGGTTCATGTGGAGAAAAGCGGAAGTGTTTCCAAGCACCAGAGTCCCTTTAGAAAACCTGTGATTTTACTGCAGCAGGGTCTGATAGTCTGCCCCACACAGTCCTGGTTCTGGTTCTCCCGTGCCTCCCTTCCCCTCCAGCAGGCCAAGCAACACGGCCTTGGCCTCCAGCAGCGTCCGAGCTAAAGGAGTTTCTGGTGAACCTGCATGATTTCATCTGATTTTGGGGTAATCAGACCCGTTGGCACCGATGTAGGGGCAGCTTACATGGCACTGCATCACTCCAGCGGTGTATCTAGGACATTTAGTACTCCACATTTAATGCACATTTATGCCTTTTTATCCTCCTTTTGTCCATCATTAATATTAGTTACAATACCAAAGGACTCACCAAGCTAATCGCTAAGATTTGGGAACATAAATATCTGATATGATTGCTCATTGCAAAGAAAAAAACTGTGTGAAGTAACTATGATATGTATAGTAGATCAAAGCTGAACCAAGAAGTCGGTCTGCAAAATGTAAGGGACACTTAACAGACAGACTGCTTGAAGTCACCATGTCCCCAGATCTCAACGGTGAAGTTGGTGTTTAATTAACGAGGCTGCTGGTAACATCTGTATGAACTTCCCATTCTAATTATTATACTTTTCTAAACTCTTTTTGGCTTATGTTGCATTTCTCTTCCCAGTTGCTGTTTCTTTTGGAGCTGTAACAATCTATTTTTCTCATAGGAGTCTGAAGTTTTATTGCATCTTATTAGTGAATTGCGATCTTGGTCCGTAGTCACACTGTGTGAATACATAATGTTCGCTCCACACATGCAGGAGGTGTACCATCAAACCTGCTGGGTCCTGTCTGAGGCTCCCATACAGCTAATTAGGACTCATTCTGCTCATCCTTCAGGCTCGGTTCAACTTTCTGAAGTCCAACAGACTATGCCATATGTGCAGACATTTTCAGAACACCGTTACTCGCCATCTAAATTCCCCTGCACACACATACCTGCTGACACATCTAGTCAATCACGCATTACAACTCAGCCTGCGATCAAAACAAGACCTGACAAAGGAGCCTCATCCAGCTACCAGGACAGGAAAAACTCTTTTTTTCACTACGGTGGAGGGAAAATACTTCCTTCAGAGGCAGCCAGGTACAAAAAAATGGTCTCAGACTGTCAGACGCCTGCAGGGTTTGAGCAGAGACACGAACCAGTCATGCACACGAACCCGAACACACCCCGACATTCAACCAGTCGTACCTGTTGAGCTGTTTCTGCAGCAGGTCCAGGCGTGTGTCCAGCTGGTTGCGTTGCTGGCGGCTCAGGCTGTGCAGCGGCGTGTTGAGGGGCGGGGGGGAGGTCAGGCTGCAGCTGGGAACCTCCTGGTACTGACCGCCCCCCCGACTCTCCCCCCAGAAACTAAAGATGTGGGACACACCTGAGAATGCACCTGTGGGAGAAGAAGAAGAAACGTAAAACACTGGGCAGGTGTTACTGTGCAATCCACAAGGATACGGAGACACTGTTCTATTCTACCTGACAGGGCGTTGCAGGTGTTCCCAGTCTTGGGGTCTCCGTCCCCCTCAGTGTTCTCGTTAAAGTTCCTGGGCATGGCCTGAACATGCGGATTCTCCAGCATTACCGGCGGAGGGGCGAGTCTGGTCACAATGGACTGCCCTCCCTGTAAGAGGTGTAGATCCAGGACATAAACACTAGTTTCTATTGTACCATGCAGGGCTCTCAACTAACTTTTTTAACCATCCTCCCGGAAACGTCCCAAAATACAACCCCAAGCCATCCCGAAATCTAAAATCTTTGTTTTTCTACATCACCATTAGTTGATCATTCAGAGTGATCTTTAACATACATCAAACATCAAAAGTGTATATTTTTGTTCATAAATTTATAATTTATCCAATACATTGTTTTTTTTTTTATTTTAAAAAGTCATTTTCATTTAACAGGTCTGCAAATTACCCCAATATTTACCTCAAAATGTATCAAAAATTACAAACATTATTTAATAATTATACTCTGCTTTTTCCCCAATACATTTCCAGGAAAAGAATACAAACTTAATTGATATGCTTTATTTCCATGTCTGCTGATAAACAGATCATAATTAGCGAATAAGTTATTTGAAATTTCTTAATAAACTCCCTGAATCATGACATCAGCTACCAGGTTACATTTGTTTAGACAATAAGTCACACAACGGTGAGATTTGTGCCTGATCACAAGTGTCTTCTATTAGTTTTGGTTTTCCACCTCCAATGAAGAGCAGCGCACAAACGTTTTTCAGGCCTAAGGGCCTTATTTTAACCATTATATGCTATTTTAGCATATAATTATTAAATAATGTTTATAATAAAGTCATTTTCGATCAATTTTGAGGTAAATATTGGGGTAATTTGGCAGTAATTCCAAAGACATTTCAAATAGGTTACTTGCTAATTATAACCTAATTACCATGAAATTTGCAGACCTGTAAAATGAAGTGTTACCGTAATTTTATTGTATTTTTATTTATAATTTGCACGTTTGTGTGTTACTATGTTGTCAAGGAGGTTTAATAATAACTGTGCTCTACACAAAAAATGCCGTCAGTTTAATTTTCATCGCTGTTCATTATAAAGTTAGCAGTTGTTCTTTCAACTCTCGTCACAAAATGAATTTTCTTCCTCCCCATTCCTATTTTTTCCGGCCCCTGGACGACAGGACGTGCTTAATGCTTGATCCCTGGTACCATGGTGTACAACATTGGCAACCACAATACAAGAAGTACTTTAGAATCAGACGAGATGAAACCTGTATAGTTGTACCTCATCACCACTGGAGTGTGAAGACACTGAGTCCCGATGTGCCTGCCACTGCCTCTTAGGTGCCTCCTCCTGTTTTTGGTTGTTTGCTGCTTCCCTGTGTCTCCGTCTCACAGACTTATGCGACTTTTTCATTTCTCCAGCATCTGCATCATCTGGACAGAGGAAAGATTAAAAGAAAGAGTGAGATTGGTCAGGACTAACTTTTTAAAGATGACCACTAGGCGAGGATTGCCAGAAAAACTTGACTGAAGTTGTATACCTGTTGAGGAATCACTATGGAAAAGTGTCTGGTGGCTGCCATCAAGAGGGACTCATGTAACTTGAACTTTGACCGAAATGTCAACCAAACAGACCCTGGTCTGATCTGACGTTACCCATTCCATAACAGGTAATATTAAACAAATCTCATACTAATACGTCATGTGATAACGGTATCTGGTAGTCGGACTCTGCAGGGGTCTAGTATAGTCAACAAGAATGTACAAACAATGCAAAATCTAATGGTTGACTGCACACGCACCCAGTAATGTTTGTATACAAGAAATCCGTCTATTCAGACAGTCAGACAATTTGAAGTTTTTTTTACGTGACAGTAAAACAAATGGCGGAAGTGAGAGATGAGCTATAAAGGAAGGGTTACCTGTTTCTGTACGTCTTCGGAATGATAACTTGCGTCTGCGTAATTTGTTGAATCCCCCACAGTTGGAGTCATCACTGCCCGGAGAGCCTGGGATCATGTTGGTCTGAAATGAGACGTTGTAATAAAACAAGCAACAATAAGAATCAGGTGATCTTTCCCTAAAGTTACGGGTACAGTATGTAGGATTTGGCGGCATCTAGTGGTGTGGTTGCAGATTGCAACCAACTGAGTACCCCTCTGCTCACTCCTCCCTTTCCGAGACTGTGGTAACGTGAGCCGCTGAGTGCAAAACAGTGGTGACGCCACAGGTTGCACTCTGCGGCTCACGTTACCGCAGTTTCGAAAAGTGTTTTGCGGAACTACGGAGGCCTACAGGTAACGTAAAAACATGAAAGCCTCTCTAGAGCCAGAGTTTGGTTTGTCTGATCTGGGCTTCTGTAGAAACATGGCAGACTCCGTGAAGAGTCATCCTGTGGAGATATGAAAGGCTCATTCTAAGCTAACAAAAACATGATTTGTAGTTTCAGGTGATTATGCATTAATGAAAACATTGAATATTATATTTCATTTCTGCTAAAAGATTCCCCCGAAATGTTACACACTGTTCCTTTAAAAGAAAATCTTTGCTTAGATACTTTGGTACAACAACACAGAGCAGACTCAGTACACGGATGGATGGAGAGAATATTAGCACCAGAGCAATCATTCAAATGATCCTAATATTTCCAAAGTATTCAGTATATAATTCATACAATTAATATAACACAATTCACATTAAATTTGCTCGTCTGTGATGAGGTCGTAAACTCACATCTCGGAGGTTGAAGGTGATTTCCAGGTTGTTCCAGAAGTGGTCTGCGAACTCTGGATACATGTCCAGCACCTCCAGAACATCTTCTCTGAAGATTTTATGGAGGTCGCAGTAGGTCAGAGCCCTCACATCAGCGTTTGATTTACCTGGTCGGGTATACAGGTTGATAGGCTCGCCGAAGATATCGTTCTTCCCTGGGAAAGGTGAAAAAAAACAAAAAAACTTTATGGATGAAAGACAGTTCTGTATCTTCAGTGGTGACTTCAGTCAATAAAGCAAACTTCTGAACAACAAATCTTACATAACAATAATGAAACTGCTTTTTAGATGAACTGATATATCATATATACATTATATTCTATTGTGCTATTTGTTAGGTATCCTAACATTTAGAGGGTAGTTGTCTCTGCCTTCAATTTTTAAAGGCGATGTTTGCTATGTGGGATACTTTATCTAGCTTTTGGCTGCTACTCTAGCATATAATTATTAAATAATGTTTATAATAAAGTTATTTTCGATCAATGTTGAGGTAAATATTGGGGTAATTTGGCAGTAATTCCAAATAAATTTCAAATAGGATACTTGCTAATTATCACCTAATTACCATGTAATTTGCAGACCTGTTAAATGAAGTGTTACCGTGGATGCTTGAAGCTTCATATGCATCCACACATACAAGTACACACGCACGCACACCATGTGTACTGTGTTGCTTTAAATAACTGATTTTTACATAACAGAACTATGTTATTAAATCATTCATTTTGTAAATGATCTTCCTGTTTAGGGAGCTAGATCAAAGAGACACAGGTGCACCCTGATCAGGTCATTTGTTGTGTTCTAGACTGAGCTATTCTATGCTGACCAGCAGATGGCGCTACCAGCTAATGCATATGTTCTAGTTGTTGAGAGGCAGCAGAGTCAACCGGGCACTTTGAAAGAGATATTAAAGGATAAACCAAAAAGAAAATGTAACTGGGCAAGAGAGAGGTCTGCTACATATTTTCTCAAAGTCTAGATGGACACAGGAAGCTAGTGGAGAACTGTTATTAGTGCTGTCCTGCTGAACTCTTACTTGCTGTCGGTCTACAGGCTGTAATGGAAATTCAAATATTTGACTAAACTGTTTATACTTCTATAACTTATACAAACTAACTTATACAAAATTTAAAAAAAAAGGGATGATGTAATATTCTTACAAGAAACATCTTAATAAGGTTGAACATCGAAAGCTAAGAAAATGAATATCAGCACAGGTATTTGCTTCATCCTACGGTACAGCTAAAAGAGGGGTTGCTATCTTAATTCAAAAGCACGTTAAAAAACGACAAACTTGAATACAGCATCCAACCTAGTTGTTATATCTCTGCCCACCTTTTTAAATTTTTGTCTATTTATGTATTTTTTAAATCTTTTTTCTTTATAATTTCTAATGCTGATGTTGTTTTCTTTTGTGTACATCTTGTTTTGTCTTTTTGTTCGTTTCTAAGCTCATTACTTAAAAGTTTGTTTATAAACTTCCTCTAAGTATGAACTGTAAATTGCATATATGAAAAAAATCTCAAAAAGGTAGTTCCAGTTATTAAAGGGCTGTGTTGAATACTCGATTCTGATTGGTCAATCACGGCGTTCTGTGGTTTGTAATTTCACTATAACAGACCGTTGCTATGTATAACAGACCGTTGCTATGTATAACAGACCGTCGCTATGGATGCAGCTCTGATGTCGGACTCTGGAGGACCGTTTTTGTGTCAAAATATTGATTTCTTCAGTAAGTAGGCATGTAATAAGCGGGATAATGTACAGCGAGCCGGTCATTGTTGTGAAAGAATCCCCGACAGGGCGATGCTGCAACATCTCAACATGTTCCTGCTTCTGATTTAGTGTGTAATAACCTAAGAAGTTAACAAGGGACCAGGAGCTACAGTAGGCGGTAAATGCAATCAGTGAGTTGAAAGCTTTATATAAGCATATTTTTTGTACCCAAGATGGCTACCACCACGTCTCCTCTCAGAATCTCTATGGATCCTCTGGATATGAAGTAGAGGGCGGTGAGGACGTCCCCGGCGTGGACCAGAGTGTCACCCGGGGGTGCGTGGGTGGTCTTGAACTTCATGGCCAGCGCCCTGAGGCAGCCCTTGGTGGAGCCTTTAAAAGCCTTACAGTTCTGCAGCAACGTCCGGTTCAGATGGAGGCAGATATCTGCCTGGAGACACTCTGGGAAACCTTTCAGCACCTGGCGAGGGGGGGAAGCAGAGGGAGGGAGGGAGGAGACGAGGAAAAGGAAAGGACAGAAGGAAGTAAAGAACAAAAAAAGATAAGAGGTAAGGAAAAAGTAAATAAGAGTTGGAAGAAAGAAAGAAAGGGAGGAGAGAAGGGAAAAAGAAGGAAGGAGAAGAGGTGGAATAAAGAAAGTGGGTGAATTGATAGTGAAAGGTTACATCAGTATTGATACATGCGATTAGCAGCGATTGACTGATGCGTTAAGTCCAGGACATAAAGCTCATGTCAAAGATTATGGACGCTTTAAAAGCAATAATAAAAAGTGTCTTTATAGTTTTCTTTGTCGTCCTTCTACTGGTGAACATTCATGGGACATCAGCCTTTTACTGTTATTACACCATTCCACTAATTAACATGACAAAACAGAAGAACCACCAGGGAAGTCAGGGTTTCCACTGAATCTTTAGTGGTTTTAACCCCGAAGTGGATGTCGAGCATCAGCAGTTTGCGTTTCTCTTTCTTTAAAAGAGCCTATGAAGTGATTTTTGGGGCTTCACTGCAAAATCATTTCAAACTGTATTTCGGAGGGCCTAGCGGATCAGAGTCAGCAGCAGGCCCGTAGAGTGTAATTAATATGAAGAATTGGTGCAATTTTAATGAGTTCACCGCAAGCGAGGGCAGCCCCGGCTCCTTTAAGCAGCAGGCTACGGGCCTGTAACTCTCTGGCCGTCTGCAGAGAACACAACTGTACATAATACATCAACAAAGTGTTTCTTTCTCTCCATTTCTCTCCTTTTCCATCCCTTTCAAGCTTCAGCTTTCTTCATTTCAGCCTTCACTAGGCTCCATCTTCATCTCTCTGCAGGCCAAAGACCATTTCTTAGTGTCGACATTTATTTCCAGCCTCTTTTCACCTCCCATCACAGAAGTTACTGAGTTACTGTCTTTTTGCGGGCCTCATTGCTTCCTCAGACACCCTCCCACACACACACACACACACACCTTTAAATGCTCTAAGGTCTGGTTTGAAGGCAGTCAAATATGGAGGACAGAACCTGCCAAAATAAATGAATAAATAAATACTCAATAAATAAATAGATGTCATTAAATGTAGCAAAACAAATATTAAAAATAAATGTAGCCATTAATTAATTAATAAAATGTGACATAAATTGATATTTCTGTTTTAATTTGCCTCTTTATTTATTTATCTTTGTATAAATTCCCTTAATTATTTACTTTTCCATTTAATTTCCCTTTTTTAATTTATGTATTAATTTTATAATAATAATTAATTAATTAATTATTATTTATTTATTTTGTATTTATTTTATATTTATTTTGAAATGTAAGTATTTATGTATTTATTTATTTATTTATTTCTGCATGATCTTCCTTTGCATTTCACCCCTTATTTATTTCCCCAAACTCATTTATTTCTGTATTCCTTTCTTTATACATTTCTTTATGCATTTCTTTATGCATTTCTGCCTCACTATGCAAATGAGGGGGCTGTCACCCAACGCGTGTCATCATTGGGTCAGAGTGCATAGATGGACTAAATGCTAGCCAGCGAGCTGCCCTCCAGTGTTCATCTCCGGCAGGTTCCGTCCTCCATAGTCAAACAGAGACATGGAAATGCACATAAAAAAACTCGATATAACCTTTCACAACACAGCTGAGAGCTCCATATTGTGGATTTGAATAATAGCCTCCTATTACTCCCTGTACACAACAACTGTTTCTCTGATTTGTGTGGCGCCCCAGAATGTGCTGAAGTCAGATGTTAGAGGAGGGATACATCAGGTGTTATCTGGCTCCAGTTTACTGGTGCATACTGCTGACTCTCAAGGCTACACTCTTATTGTTTATATAAATTGTTTGCTGTCATGATATAATATTGTGGTATTTGCTGTAGCTGTTCTACTCAGCAAAGCTTCTGTTTAGTGGGTAAAGTCATGTTTTATGGGCTTTTGTGGCTTTTTGTTTGTACGGCCTCTGGGATGTTCTGACTACTCCGCTCTACAGCTGCAACCAAATACACACAGGTGACTGGATATATGGCACTATACTGTATATGTACGTCACTACCAAGGCCAAAATGAAAGATTTTTTTAAAGCATATATATACACATTAGGGCTGTCAATCGATTTAAATATTAAATTGCGATTAATCGCAAATTAATCACACATTTTTTTTATCTGTTCAAAATTGACCCTAAAGGGAGATTTGTCAAGTGTTTAATACGCTTATCAACATGGGAGTGGGCAAATATGCTGCTTTATGCAAATATACTGTATATATATATATATACACAACATATATTTATTATGTTTTACCCTTATCAGCAGCTATATCCCCATCATTTATTATATCTTCAACTGTGCAATACTGACTTAACAGTACAATAATTTAGTGCAATAATTCAGCTGTGCAATAATCAGGTTTACTTTGGCATTAACACTGCATTTATTTATACAGAACACTTAAACTAACATTCGTATTTATTTACACTATTCTTGCATTTTTATGCACTTTATATATATATATAAATTAGATTGGGAGAAAACATAACTCAATTTCTCCTCAGGGATCGATAAAGTATTTTTTTGATTCTGATATTTATTTATAATTTCCTTGTCGGAGAGAGGGGAAGTGCGTCATGAAGCGGCCGCTGTATTTATACCCTATACATCTTAAAGAAGGGTGCTTCCTTCAGCTGTGAGTGTGACTACAAACGGAGTTCAGTCTGTCATGGAGTAGGAGGGTGTAGTAGGGACCGGATTGGAATGGGGCCTCAGTGTCCTGCTCATCCACACTGCAAAAGATGCAACAGACGTCTCTCTCTTTTCTCCTGCTCTCATCACAACACTCCCGTAGCGTTCAGTTCCTCATCACAGCTGCATTATCATTCTCTCCATCCTCATGAATGAAGGAAGTTGCAGCTGATTGAATCAGTTGTGGAGACAGACAGACAGACAGACAGACACATACAAGGTCTACTCCACACAATCATAATTACACTACAGTAAACATTCTGTACTTCACAGGGCCTTTCAGAGAGCAACAGAACAAGGGAAGAGGAGGGGGCTGACACCTATAACACCTTCCCCTGGAGGCTTGTCCAATCTGTTTCCTCTCTACTCCAACGGCTCACTTATTATACTGAAATGAAACAGGATTTACAGTAATGGAATACTGGGACTTTGCTCCCACAAACAGAGACTGACTGTGGTTACACTTGTCTTTTCAATCAAGTCAAGTCAGTACGCTCAAAGATCAGATCTTGATCGCATATGGATCCGATCAGCCAGACCACATGCCGACGTGGCCTGGTTCGCATTGAGTTTGGATTTCAGTGAGTTGTGGACAAGCATGAGGGCACAATCCAGACAAATTATCAAAAGTAGGTCTCGCAACATCCCCCCACCTCCCCCAAAAAACATGATTCTTATTATCAGGTGATTACACACTAAAGAAAACATACTTATTAATATTATATTAAATTTCTGACAATAAATTCCCCTAAAAGTACCACTGTGCCTAAGTACGTTACACTGCAGTACGCTAGCAGCATGGCTGTAGACTCTTAAACCTTGATCAGACTTACTTATTATTATTACTACACAGCTTTGCCGAATACTCGTTTCTGATTGGTCAGTCACAGCGTTCCACGGTCTGTTATTTCTTTATAATAGACCGTTGCTATGTATAACAGACCGTTGCTATGGGCGCAGCTCTGATCTCGGACTCTGGCAGACCGTTTTTGTGTCAAATTATTGATTTCTTAAGTAATTAGCCGTGTAATAAGCAGGATAACGCCCAGTGAGCCGGTCATTGTTGTGAAATAAACCCCGACAGGGCGATGACGCACCCCGACGAGGAATGTGCATCGCCTTGAAGGGCTTCCTTTCACAACGATGACCGTCTCACTGTACATTATCCCTTACATATTATCTGCCAATAGATCCCCCTTAAATGCCACACACTGTTCCTTTAAATAACAAAATAACAGGGGACTTTTATTGTGAAGAATTTAGAGTAAATTAAAATGTGTTTATCCACCGTTTAACAGCCGCTCCTTTGACCACAAAATATATCCGATCACTATCCAATCAGGCAGGTCGCATTAAAGTGTGGACACAGCTGAGTTCCGATCTGGCGCATCCAATCACAAAAGTTGTACTGAAATGACAAGTGTGTTACCACGGCCAGAGTTCCTCTATACTTCTGTGAGGCTTCACAGACGACAATGAGAAGATGAAATTTAATCTCCCTAAAGTTCTGAGTACTTTTTGAGCCGAGACGATGAAACAGCTTCAAATGCAGTGAAACTCTGTAGCTGTACAGATAGTAAAGATGACATCCACTGACTCGTGCACTGCATTAAATGCTTGCATCAGCAGATCTCAATTGTGTGACATGATTATAGTTGTGTGTGTGTGTGCTGTGGTTGCATGCATGTGTGAGCCCTTGTAACACAGAGAACAGAAGATGTGACTGTGACTGTGTGTGTGTGAGCAGCATCATCCTATACGCTGTGACTCACAGAGTTCAGGTGGAGGTCAACTGTAACACTCCTTCAATCTCAGTGTGTGGGAGCATGCATGGTGCGTTTGTGACCAATGACAGGTGTGACTCACTGTGTCGTTGTGTGTGTGTTTCAGCTTGAAAAGAGTGTTTTAGCCTTCATGCATGATGTGCACAAACTGCATGTTGCAAATACTTTGACCTGTCTATTTGCACATGTTTGAGCGTGTGCGTGTGTGTGTGTGTGCATATTATTTATGATACTCACATCATTCCTATTTTCTCTGATGTTGTCGGACCATGCATGCTGAGACAAAGTCTTCACATCGTCCTATTAACGTACAACGCAGGCTCAATGTAATACTCCTCTAGCCTTTTTTTTTCTCTGTGTGTATTCATGCCCAACACTCACTTACTCTACTGTTAACATTAACAGACTAGGTGTACACACGCAGGATTTGGGGGGTGCACGAGGATCGAGTACTCACAGCATTCATGTCGATGCCGTTGGTGTAGGACCAGGCGTGCTGGAAGTACTCCTCCAGCCTCTGCCTGAGCGGGTTGGGGATCTGGTGGAAGCGGATGAACTCCCTGACTCTCAGCATCTGGGTGTGGTAGCGGGCCGTGCCCGAGTACAGCCGCTGGATGATGGCTGACACGTTCCCAAAGATGCTGGCGTACATCAGGGCTGGAAACGGGGAGACGGGGAGGAAACAAGGGAAGTAGAAGAAAGGAACATATACATTAACAGAGAGTATAGGGGCACTTGATACACTGATATGACCTGACATATTTCTGGCTGACTGCCTTCTCCATCTGAAAAGAAATATATCAAGCTTGACACCATTGGGTGATACTTTTGATTTAAGTGGAGAAGGGCAAGGAAAGATATATAACAGAGAAGAGAGAGAGAGGAAGCTCAGACAGCTGATGGTTTAATAATGGAGATTGATATTATTGAATCAGAGCTATAATGTTGAAGAAGCAATGACATATTTGCACTATATATGTACACTGTAAAGTACAGACTTATACATCATAAGTGTCTTTGTAGGGGCCATTAACACTCACTGAAGCTGTAGTCCGAGTTTCTAAGTCTATATGTCACCAATGGTGACAGTTCATTTGGAGTTGTGGGTCAAAAACTGTGGAATAAACTACCTCTGGCAATCTGCAAAACTATTTCTGTATTCTCATTTATACAACACTTTTTAAACTGGGTTTTAAAGGGGACCCCTTTGAAAATAGCCATGACAGATTTTCCTCACCAAAATTTTGCGCAAGTTTGGAGCATTATTTAGCCTCCTTCGTGACAAGCTAGTATGACATTGTTGGTACCATTGGATCTTGCCAGTATCTTCACTCTAGCTTTAAAACTGAGCCCGCTACAACCTAAAAGTCGGGAGTTGCATTAATGCGTTAAAGAAATTAGTGGCGTTAAAAAATGTTTTGCGTTAGCGTGTTATTATTGCGTTAACTTTGACAGCCCTGGTTAAAAGTCTTCTCAGATTATATGTTTTAATATGTAAATGATCACTATGTAATGTTAACTCTTGGTGAATTTAGGAGAAATCTACAGATGCAAATAGCCAAAGTGGAGTAAAATAAATGTTTTCTTTCCACTAGTCTGAAAGAAGACATGTCACGGAAGCAAAATAGACCATAATATCAAAATTGACCAGTGCATGAAAAACTATGTTTTTGCCTGGGGTGTCCCTTCCCAGACTTGAAAACAATGTGAATATAACCTTTAAAGCTTCAGTAGGCAACAATTTTTTGGCATCAATGGGCAAAAATTCCATAATAACCTTTCAGCATATTGTAATTAAAGTGTTCTGAGAGAAAACTAGACTTCTGCACCTCCTCATGGCTCTGTTTTCAGGCTTTAAAAAATCTAGCCTGTGACGGGAGACTTTGACCAATCACAGGTCATTTCAGAAAGAGAGAGCGTTCCTATTGGCTGTGCTCTGGCTGGTGGGCGGTGCTTGGTATTTCCTAGACAGATCTCAACATGGCTGCCCGGTCACAAACTTTCTCATTTTACAGCTAAACAGTACACTAGAAGATGTTTCTGAAAACATTTGAGGAGAGAAATAGGCATTAGAGTAACAGAATATTGATTCATATTTGATCAGCACTGCCTAGTTTGACAGTTTGGTCGGAGTTCGCGAAAAATTCACTTGAAATGTATAAAAGGCTCAATAGCCAATTTAAGTTGAAATTCTAATCTTTGCTGCAAATACAATTGAATAAGATAACAACAACATGATCACATATTAATGTCTATATTAACCGATTTGACATGACTCATACAACAGATCCCATGAGCACCTTAAGAATATCTTAGTTCATACAGCTGTTAGCATGAGGTCATGGTCCGTCCTCTGGAGAGCAGACAGAGCAGGAGTTTGACTGATCTAAACGGGTTTTGTCTGTAGAGGACAGGGTGTTTTCTGTCGTATCCTTCATGAGCCTCCATGTTTTGTCCTGTTGTCAAGTTGGATCCCGCTAACCCCCTCAACCTCTGTCAGCTCCCATCACCGTCCACATCACCCACTAAAACTGCTGGGTGTGTGTGTGCGTGTGTTTTTGCATGTGTTGTTGTCACAAAGGACATAATTGATCTCTTGACTCTGAACTTTTCAATGAAACACTCATTGAAATTTCACGGTGCACTTCTATTTTAGAACAGCATAATATTGTACTTGAGTAATTGACATTTTACGAGCCTCGGGTCATTTTCTGGCCGAGCACATGCCAAACTGTCTGAAGGAGGAATTCAGCCCAAAATAAAAACAAAAACAAAAAACGCCCTTGTTGAATAAGTGCCTCCGAGTCTTTGATTTTACCCTTGGATAACTGAAACTACATGCTTTTTATGTCTTAAGCACAGCACAAAAGATTGAGTACGTGCGTGTTTTAAACAAGCCGTTACAAGTTTTTAGTCACTTTTTAGACGGGTAACTTCTTTTAAATATCATATTCATGCTTTGCCTGATCAATGAGGTCCAGGGCTGTGCCAGCCTGCAGAGGTAATTACTCAGCAGAGAGGAAGTAGAGCTGATAAGCGTGAGAGGGGATATTACAATCCCTGCTGATGAATTTGATTAATAAGTCATTAAACGATATGCTTCCAGAATAAAGTATGGCTTTGTCCAGCCACTGGAACTATGGGGTGACAATCTAAAACTTCCCAACTCTCTAATTGACACTATATCTGGTGTAAAGTGACTGGAGTCTGCCATCCGAGAATTTAGCACAAAGAATGTTCCCACAAATCATGTTTTGTCCGACTGAAATTCAGCCATGAACAAAATCTACTTGCAAATGACTTTTTGGCTGGACCACAGAGAGCTCACTGAGTCACTGAGTTACTGAGGGATGAGGTTACATGATTGATCTGCCAAGTGTCGGAGTTTCCTCGTTGGCCGTTGCTCTTTCAAAATGAAAAGGCAGGGAACAGTCTGGTTTGCAAATGAGCATGACAAGCGCGACGCGTCCGGCTCTCGAAACTTGGAACCAAGCTGTCAAACTAGGCGATCTAGTTCTAAAATGAAACGAGATTCAGCAGTGGCGTAGCCTATTTCTCGGTTAAAAATGTTTTCAGAAGTAGATTTTGGTGGATTATTTAGACGGAATAACAGGAGGTTTACGAACAGGCTGCCATGTTGTTTCCTGTTAGAAACAGCGAGCAGAAAACCAGGAACCTGTGCATTTCACAATAGGGTACGTCACCACTTGAACGGCCAGTTGAGTGGAGCTCTTAAAACACTTTTCTTCCACCCAGGTCTGAAGCCAAGGAACAGCTACTTTTACCACAACATCAGTACTTACATCCTATGAGCATGACACAGATGGAGAAGATCTTCTCAGAGTTGGTGTTTGGGGACACGTTTCCAAATCCCACGCTGGTCAGGCTGCTGAAGGTGAAGTACAGAGCTGTGACGTACTTGTCTTTGATGGAGGGTCCTGAACCTGGAGCGGAAAGTTAGAGAGAGGTTACACAAACAGTTCTTAGAATACCATGATGATCACTGATGATCATCCCACAATCACTGCAATATGTCTAACCAGTACTACTGTAGTACTACAGTGGTTTTCCTCTCGGTACCTAGGACGGAGCTGTTGTAGTGCTTTCCCAGTTGGTCCCCCAGCGTGTGGAGCCAGCCAATAGAACCATTCCTCTCTACGCTACCGATGGCATACCTGGGAAAAAGAACAAACAGATACAATATCAATGTATGTATAAAATTACTGATGTTAGCTATAATTAGCCCTCCACAGTAGGAGCAAAGTAGGGCTGTCAGTCGATTAAAGCAAATCAATCGCACATTTTTTATCTGTTCCAAATGTACCTTAAAGGGAGATTTGTCAAGTATTTAGTGCTCTTATCAACATGGGAGTGGGCAAATATGCTGCTTTATCTTCAAATTTGCTTAAAATGTATATATATATTTATCATTAGAAATCAATTAACAACACAAAACACTGACAAATATTGTCCAGAAACCCTCACAGGTACTGCATTTAGCATAAAAAATATGCTCAAATCATAACATGGCAAACTGCAGCCCAACACGCAACAACAGCTGTCAGTGTGTCAGTGTGCTGACTTGACTATGACTTGCCCCAAACTGCACGTGATTATCATAAAGTGGGCATGTCTGTAAAGGGGAGACTCGTGGGTACCATTAGAACCCATTTTCATTCACATATCTTGAGGTCAGAAGTCAAGGGACCCCTTTGAAATTGGCCATGCCACTCCAGTTTGGAGCATTATTTATCCTCGTTCACGGCAAGCTAGTATGACATGGTTGGTACCAATGGATTCCTATGTTTTTCCAGTTTCATATGATACCAGTATCTTCACACTGGCTTTAAAACTGAGCCCACGACAACCTAAAGATTGCAAGTGGTGTTAATGCGTTAAAGAAAGTAATTAGGCGTTAAAACTAATTTGCGTTAACAGCCCTAATACTGTAATTACTGATGTTAGCAATAATTAGCCCACTACAGCAGATACAAAGATAAGCACACCACATTGATTTTCAAACTCCTAACAGTGCTGTCAAAATATCATTTCTTTGATTAATATTCATTCAGAAATTTTGAAACTAATTTTCTGTGGTATCAATTTCTACGATTTGACTGTCGTCGGAATAAAATAAACTTGACAACACACAGTAAACCTCTATAAAAAAAAACATAATAAACTCTATATATTTTTTAAAGTATTGTAATGAAGTTGAGAATTTTAATTTTGTGACAACACCTGTGTAACACCAGATCTGATGTATGCAGACAGAGACGTGCTTATTCCCACATCACTCCTCTATCAGTAAATCAGATCTGATTCATCAGACAGTCTTAAGGCGTCGTACCAGATGCAGGCCAGCCAGTGAGCGATGAGGGCGAAGGTGCACATGAGGAGGAAGAGGACAGCGGCTCCGTACTCCGAGTAGCGGTCCAGCTTCCTGGCTACACGCACCAATCGCAGCAGACGAGCGGTTTTCAGCAGACCAATCAGAGTGGTGGTCTGGTGGGAGTGGGAGAGACAGGTAGATAAGCATATGGGAGAAAACAAAATAGCTCTGATGTCTCCTCACAGCGTACACACCTGCTGTCATCCTGTCACACACACATACAGGTGGAGGTGGTAAATCCTGACTTTCATTACTGTGGGCTGTAAACTCCCTCTCCTTTCTACTTGTATTCAGCTGGCCCCCTCCGTGTCCATACAACAAAATAAATAAGAGGACGATTACAGCGCTGGCAGAGGGCCTAGCCGTGCTCTGAGCGTATGTGTCCTCACGGTAAATAATAGCAGTCTGCTGAGGAAAATGTCCATTCTCTTGGCTCGGTTGTCCCCTTCCAGACAGCGTATATGAAGTGAACCTTGGCAAAGCTTTCCGCCGGCGGGCAGGACTCCAATGTTGGGGAGTTTCCACATTTATCACTTTTGGCTTGGTGGCTGACTTAATCACTGTAAATAACAATACTGTTTTATTATGTACAGACAGCCTATTACTTATACGTGCATTTCAAGTACCGCTTACTCTGTCAATGGAGTTACCCTGGGTTGCTGAGCTGCCGTGTGGAGTGGTGAACCTCGGCCTCAGTTGTTTTCATCCCTATTATGTGGGAAGTATCCTCAGAGGACTCCAGAGTAACTCACGACCTCCTTCCTCTAACTCCCACCTCTTCCTCCAGACACCCACCTCCCACTGCCTTTTATTCTCCAACAAGCACCTCCATCATTTCACTTTTCTATCATTCAGCAAACCACAGAACCTCAGTACCCAGTCAGTGTCTGGACTATACTGGGTATAGTGTGTCACTGTGTGTCACTGCATATTTGGGTTATGGCTAGAAAGGATCCGTCTTGTGTAAAACTCTCGCGAGATTTTATGTTCATGTGTTTACCTACTGCGGACTGCCTTGAGTAATGCTGTATCTCTACACTTGTAGGAGGGTTGCATTTGCAGTTCTGTGCGACATGTTAACATGCTAATTTGAATGCAGTGTGTAATTTGTTTTAGATTAAAGTTCTATAAAACGTAAAGAAGTCATGAATTAAGTTCAAGGTTAAGATTATTTGTTATTATCTTACAAGGAACTTTCATGTTGTGCTGATTTTGGTGGTCCCTTTGCACAAAAAGCGGTAGCGTTTCACCAGAGTGCCTTTAGAAAATCTCTCATTTTACAGTCATAATCAGCTGTGGTTTTATTGCTGTATTATTATACTTGAGCTATGCATCTTCTATAGTGGGCCTATAATACTCCAATAACATTCCAAGTGTAACATTATAGGGTTAAGGGGGTGCGTTTGTGTTAATAGTTTAAGTGCTTTACTGTGTTATTTGTAGCATCACTCTATAATATATTATAGGATGTCTACAGGCTGGGATCAACAGCAGCCAGCCAGACAGGCAGGTAGACAAGCAACCCATTCTGAATTTATACACTGAATAACAGGGGGTTATTGGGGGTCCTCCTTCAAGAAGATGTGATGGTTTTTGACTTAAAACTATGCATTTATTTTTCATAATTTTGGACCATTATTATTACTAATTAAATGGTTATTTCATTATTGACGCACATCACAACCTTCGTCTGAACGTTCAATTCTTCTGGAAATGTTTGCCCCGTACAATCATATGATGTAAATCAGAAGAGCAAAATTCAGAAATCTTTTAAATATTGTTTCATTAATTCTATTTGTTTACAACTAAAGAAATTTATGAAGAAGCCATGCCGTGCGCCAGCTTGTCCAGATGCTCTCCACAAGAGGGCGGAAAATAGTACTGACAGCTTGTGAGAAGTTCCGGTACGCAAGAAAAAGTCACAATACGGAGTAAAATGTAAAACCTGACACTGGAGAAGCTGGAAGCAGAGAAAGTCTTTAAAATCACTTATTAATTAAATATTCTCTCAATACATACCTGATTAACTGACTAATATTTTCACTGGCATTTTGTGTACACTGCATTGTATGATGTAAGACAGACACGTTTTATTTTGACGCCCCGCCACAGCTGACTGCAAATCAACTTCCCCATGGAGACAATTAAATTATGAAACAGAAACTAAAGCACCTCTGGCTCACTCTTTCTTCCTCTAATTCCCCGTCTCCCTCCTCCTCTTCCCTCCTTTGTACCTTTCTCGTCTCCTCTTCACTCCATTAGGTAAAGACACTGGCAGAGACACAATATCAATGCAGCAACAGGATTTCTCCCTTGTTCTCTTTATCCCTCCATCTCCCGACCACTTGTCGTGTCCTCCCTCACACCTTCTCTGCGGTACATAAAGGAGCCCACCACTTCCTCCCTCCATCGTGTTCATACCTCCTCTCCGTTCTGGTAGATGAGCAGGTCGAAGGGAATAGCGGCCACCATGTCGATGAGGAACCAGCCTTTGAAGTAGTGGACGGCGATACGCACCGGGTGGCTCACCACCTCGTCATTAGTGTTCACATATGTTGTCCTGAGAGGAAGAGACCACATTATATTAAAATGACTCACATTAACAGTTGTTATTCTAATACGTTTGACACCACTACAACTGTGAAAACCACTTTGTACCATTACTATGTTCACTAATGCTACAACCAGAGTTTCTTCCCTTACAAGCAGCTCTAATAAGAGTTTAATGAGGACGGAGCATGGGGTTAGGGAATTACACCTGCAGCATTTTAGATTTACTACGACTAATTCTGCCTGCTACTACTACTACTACTACTGCAGCACTTTCTACTACAAATAACACTGACTGTTGTTACTGCTGCTATTATACTGCATACTCATGTGTTTAAAGACAGACCTGAAGTTGATGAGGATGTCAATAATGAACATGATATCCACCATGAGGTCCACCACGTTGAGAGGAGAGCAGGAGTAACCACAGTTCTGTATGGTTACCTCTCCCTGAGAGGAGAGGAGAGGAGAGGATGAGAGAAGAGGAGAGGAAGAGGAGAGGAGAGGAGAGGAGAGGAGAGGAGAGGATGAGAGAAGAGGAGAGGAGAGGAGAGGAGAGGAGAGGAGAGGAGAGGAGAGGATGAGAGAAGAGAGGAGTAGAAAGGAGAGGAGAGGAGAGAGAAGAGAGGAGTAGAAAGGAGAGGAGAGGAGAGGACAGGAGAGGAGAGAGACAAGTGAAAGGGATATGAAAGAAGAGAGTATAGTAGAAGAAAGAGGACAGGAGAAGAGAATCATAAGCCAACGCTCTAAAAATAGAACAGTTCTGTGTGATTACCTCCTTCACATGGATTTGCATTAAGAGTTTCAAGATAATTTGCATATAATATATGTAGACAAAAAACATGAAAGAATTGACCCAAAAACAGGGACCAAGCTACGGGGCTTCAACTCACAAATCAGTATAACAGGCTTTATATTTTAAACACATTGTCCTTAGAAACAGCATCTCCGTTTACTTATTGTCAGTGCCAATGGAAGTTCCTTATCTGTCGAGTCGGATACTATCCTTAGACTTGACTCTAAGGATCTTATGTTGTATAGATGTAAAGCCCCTCTGAAGCAGATTTGTGCTAGGCCGACATTAATAGAACGTGCTAGACTTGACAGCTGTCTGATTAATGATTCTCTCCCCAGACGAGACCCCCACCTGGTCGTTGAGGAGGAACGCGGCCGAGTAGGGCGTCAGGATGGCGGTGTAGATGACCAGCAGCAGGATGAGCCAGTCCCACACCGCCTTGAAGGGGCTGTAGTGCAACACCGTCCACTTGTGGATGCGAGGGGCCTGGAGCTTGTACTCTGGCAACACATCTGCACCCAGAGACAGCACCTGGGTAGAGAGGACATCAGACATTGAATGATATGGACAGGGAGGCAAATTAAGAGCCAAGAAGGATTGAGGAAAGAGAAAGATGGTGAGGAAGCAGAAAGGCGGAGAAAAGAAAGAATAACAGAATAGAGGAGGAGAGAAGGGAACCATACATACAAACTATGCACGCACACATTTGCACAAAGTGCATATAGCAGCTCCATGAAATATACATCGACTTCCATGCTTAATCAGTGGCTATGACAGCGTTTTGCAATTACAGCGATGGAGCCAGTGTCCTCTGCGGATGACAAGAACTGTTCTGAAGGCACTGACCCTCTTAAGGTTGTCCTCGCAGGCAGCGTGTTTCCCACATACACACAGCCGTTCCAGCACAATAATGCACGGATGTAGGAACAAACACACACTTAGCGTTATCCTCTATTTCTCTGTAACAGTATATAGCTCTGACACGAGGGCAATCATTTTCTTGCAAACGATTGACATCCTTGATAGCTTTCCGTCAGGTTTCTGCCCACATCATCATCACAGCACCGAAACCGCTCTCATAAAGGAATGACATTTGCCCGAATAATGATTGCGGTATAGTCTAACAGTCTTGGTGTTATTGGATCTTACTGCAGCACTTGACACTGTGGATCATAAAATACTTCTAGATGGACTGGGAAATTGGATCGGGCTCTCAGGAACGGTCCCCAGGTGGTTCAGGTCCTATTTAGAAGGCAGTAGTGGACTTGAAGTGGAAAAAAAAACATAAGTGCCAGTACTCCCCTTATTCACATGTGTATCGGCTGTTATCAACAAATCATTATTACTACCATTGCAACTGCGAGATATTGCTGATGTTCCAACTGGAACTGGTTGTGGCCAACTACTGTGTGAAAATGGCCCATGCTAGGTTTAAAGGTATAGTTCTTTTGAAGTGGGGTTGCATGAGGTACTTATCAATAGTCAGCGTATTACCTACAATAAATGGCGGTCGACACACCCCCAATTTGGAGAAACAGACAGGAGTACCAGCACAAAAGCAAAGCGATGTACTGCTGTGGACGGGGGGCAGCAGAAAAACTAATTTTAGCCACCTAAAATTAAAGCTCACTTAAAAAAATCGGTATATTTAGAATATTCTCACCACTTTATCTTGCCGTCAGACAACCCTTTTCCTTCTCCCTTCCGACGGGGGACTGAACTGAGAATGAAATCAGTGCAGTAAAACAGTATATATACAAACTTTCAGTTCAGTTCGTCGTTGGAAAAATATTCTAAATATAGTGTACACTTACGTAAATGGGTATCATTTATTTTAGGCGGGCCTTTCTTTTAGGTGGCTAAAATGCGTTTTTTCTGACGTCCCCGTCGTGGTCCTACAACTTACGTGTCCGTTACGTGATACTTTTTCCCATAGACTTACATTGGGAAAGAGACGTCTGTAACTCAGCGGATAATTTCTTTTGAGGTAAATCAACTTCCCAGTATGAACACTTGAATAGCCCTTATTTAAATCATTAGGTCCTAAAAGTTGTAAAATGCACTAATAGCTGAATCCAGAGTTATTTCCCTTCCTCTGTTCATGTGAATGAGACCCAGATCGAGGCTGGAGCGAGGGCTGGGAGGCGGAGTTAGCAAGCCGTGACGACAGCGTGACATTGTGACCCCTTGACCGAACCATGGAACTGAGCGGACGCTACTGCGGCTACTCCATGGGCCAAACGGATGTGGAAGATCGCCGGAAGATCCGCGTACTTTTCCACTCGTAAGTCGAGCCATTTTGGCTTCATGCGTCACTGAGCAACTTTCATAGGAATGAACGGGGGCCCCGCCTCCAACGCTGTATCCAGTTCTCTTAATATATCCATGGTCTCCAACACAATCTCCAGAGAGGGGACAGAGTGTGAGCAGTGTGTAACAATCAAGTAAAAAACAAGAATCACACTCATAAAATCAAACAAGTAAACCTATAAAAGAAGGTCTTGTTTTTATGATTCTGTGAGTCCTGTATTCCCTGTTGGCTCGCATGCTACCGATTCTTCCTTCACCTCCTCTCACCTCTGTGTCTCTTTTCTCAATTCACTCCATTTAGCCTTCATTTCTCTTTACTCCATTTCTTATTGTTCCTGTTTCTTCCTGCCCTCCCTTTGAACTGCTAAATCTCTCTTCTTTACCAGTTTCTAGTCTTCTTCCCTGCATGGCTTCGTCCAACTATCCTCACTCCATCTTTTCCACCTTCTTTTCTTCTTCCATAGAGCGTGCAGCCAAGTCCCTTTTCATTCCTCCTGGTACCCATTACAATTCATCCTGCCTCCCGTCTCATCTTCCTTTCTTCTCCTGCTTGAATGGCCGGTTTTTCATCCCTTTAGACTCTCTCTCTGTTCCTCTATTTTCCTCTTTGACTCTGTCGTCCTTCCTCCCTCATGCTTTACTTTTATCCCTCCCACTTTCATTATCACTCTCTATGCCACTGTCCATCTCTTCTTCACCTCCTGTGGCCCAATGCCAGACATTTATGTACATATGATTAAACCCTCCCGATAAAACATCTGCTATGAAGATCTAATATCCCTTCTTTTTTTCTCTCCGTATTTCCTCAGGAGTTGTCCTCATATATACCCACATTTCTGGCAAGAAAACATTTGCTTGATGTATTAAAAATTTGCATGAAATATTTCAGTGTATATCCTCGCTGTAATTGAGCCAGCTGTTTCATATCTACGCCAGCTCTTCAGAATTCTGGCTCCTTCAAACGCTTTATTTTCAAGTATTTATGAATTTCTGTAAGCAAGTCTCTGGCTTGCATAAAAATCACACTTCATAGAGATACTAAATGCTTTGGCTTTTCTTGGCAATTGCATGAATTATCTAATGGATAAACTTTATAATTATCAGTTATTTGAGTGTAATCATGGTTCTCTTGATCTGATCTGCCTTCATCTCCTCTATGGGGAATACAGTAGAGCTTGGTTTGTGTACGTTATCACTTAGCCAGCATAGCACATAGCATACAGTACATGTAAAATCTCTATACATATGGTACTGCTGTACATTGCTGCAGCAGTCAATGCAAACCCAAGTACTGCCTCAACAACATTTAGAGTTTACAGCCATGCTAGCGGCTCTATGAGGCTGTACTCACAGTGGTACAGCGGTGATTATAAATACTTATCTCGGCAAAACAGACACTGGTGGTTGAGATATTTCACTTATAACCACATATGTCAACCTCATGGTGGAGGGGATCATCAAAGTCCGTGGGATTCATCCTCTGGGGACCATGAATGTCGGCAAATTCCACTGCAATCCATCCAATAGTTGTTGAGATAATTCAGTCTTGACAAAAGAGGTGGACTGACAGGCCGACAATAAATGCAGAAAAAGGTCAACTTTGGCTTTTCTGCCCTCTACTTTTTGATTTCAGACAATATAAGGGACAATATCACACAAATATCTCAAGTATCAATGACACATCTATATCCAGACAGCACACTTGACACACATTTACAAGTGTGAGCAGACTCAAACACTACTTACACACACCCCCACACACCCTTGCAGTTGAACCGAGTGGCCCTCTCAGCTGTGCTCTCCCTCCTGGAGTATCTTGCGGGCTACTTTTAGCCATCTGTGTGAAACTAAAAAACATTGCCATAAGCACTGATTAAAGTGCAAATGTCAAGACACATTTAAGTGCAGATAGGGCAGAGTTGTATTTGTGGTGAACGCTGGAGGGAGAAGACTTGGGGCAGTTGACATCTCCCCGATCCTCAGAAACTACCATATTTATGTGGGGAGAAAAATCTATGTGCAATAGTGGCTGCAAAATATGTTGACTGTTGCATCATCTGACGAGATGTTTTCTGAGAAAAAAAAAAAATTCTCAGTAGAACTAGTCAAAGATAAGGTAGAGAGTTTGTTTAAGGGAATAAGTGCCACAATTGCAAAGCAGCACAAAAAAGGTCAAGATCACAGTGTTGATTGAATCTGAAGTTTGTCTTTACAGACAACAAAGTTGTCTCTCTCGCACACACACACACACACACCTGGGAGGCGTTCAGTACAGCTGGGTGAAGACTGAACAGCCAAAGCCACTTCCATCATAACGGCTGCAGCAGGTATATACAGAAAGTCTACCAGACAAAGTTGCAAAATCAAAAGTCAAAGTTAAGCTGGAAAGTCAAAGTGCACCTGAACTTTCTGTATCTTTTGCACTTTAAAGTTACTGTGAGGAACTTTAAACAAGTTATGAAACAGTCTCAATGTAATACTGATGCCTCTATATGACCTACATAAGTAAAGGAGACCATCAGGGAGAAGATTGGTTACTTCTATATACAGTATATTATTCTTAATGCTTGTCATTGGTGCCACAAAATCATGCAGCTTTAGCAGAAATTTCCTCAGCTCAGGCTCCAGCGGGTTTTAAAGGGACTGTGGTGCTCTGAAACACTACCGCTTGTGTCCATAGGGACCGCCAAAATCAACACAAAATGAAAGTTTCCTCGTAGTAGATTCTTATCTCTTGAGAGAAAGTAGAGGTGGTTCACTTTGTGAAATGTGCCAAAAGTAGAGATACTGTACATCACAGTTGACGGACATCCTGAGCATTTTACAGGCAACTCGTAACTACAGTATAACACTACTTACCGGTGCAAGTTGCATCTAGCTTACTTCTTTTGGTTGTGTCTGATCAAAAAAGTATCAGACAGAATTGGACGGCTCAACAGCACCGTTCAGTTTAGCTCTCTGAAGTCACACTCTGGCTTTTATCAAACTTGACACCCTGCCTGTTGAAAAATTTTGAGCTGGTTTCAGAAGGGAGCGAACAACAAAAAAATAAAAGACACGTATGATGTTAACGGCAGCTGAAGGCAGTCAGGCAGCACACACCATCCCTCTGCTCGGGAGGGGTGTTGATGGTTCTGGGAGGCTTCCATTTCTCACATTGTGTTAGATTCATTTGGCAGGGACGCTTGTGGAGATGGGTGTAAACATTACAGTCCAAGCACGCTGACAAATGGATACAGAAACTGAAGACGAGAGAGAGAGAAAAAGAACCTCTCCTCTGGGCTCATTTAAAGTGATATTTTTAGCCAGACATTAATTACCATCTTTTCAAATGGCTCTTTGTTCCAATTTAGAGTGAAGGAGTTGGGCCGAGGAAATTTTCAATCAACTGTATTTCTTTTTTTTTTTAAAGTTATTTTTTGGGGGCATTTTTAAGCATTTTATTGATAGGACAGTGGATAGAGTGTTGAAAGGGGGAGAGAGAGAATTGACATGCGGAAAGGACCACAGGCCGGATTCGAACCCAGGTCCACCGCTGCTAGGACTGAGCCTTGGCGATACATGGGCGCTCGCTCTACCGACTGAGCTAACCAGCCGCCCCAATCAACTGTATTTCAACAGCTCTAAGCATCATGGGAGTGTGTGTCATATGAAAAGCCCTCTGTGGTGTTGTATCAGCCACAGGAGAGCTGGTCTGGTTAAAAAGTGTTTTGAAATTTGAAGCATTTTTATTTTTCATCTCGAGAAACCTCAGACACATGCTCACTCTTGCATAAATGTGGACACTAACACAAACATTTCACTCACAGCCTTGAGTTATCAATGGAGTCAAACTACTAAACTCCTATCAGTCTCTCTGTTTGACTGCTCATTAGGCAGAGTCTTGGAATGCACCGAATGTGATACACAGTTTGGCTCTGTGTGTCCACTTTTGTGTTCATGTGAAAGAGAGGGAGCTGTGTGACGTTTGATACATTTCCAGGCATCTAGCCCACTGTTTGTCTCTGCAGGAAGCTAGAGGCTCAATGCAACAATAGCCCATACTAGCAAAACACATCTGAATCTCTGGCCCAACCATAGTCTGTATATATGAAGTGGACCAGTGGGAAACTCCGGGGTCTGAAAAGTGAAGCCAATGCTGAAGTGCCTTAAACTTGCATTCTTTCTAATAGCCAGCAGGGGGCGACTCCTCTGGTTGCAAAAATAAGTCTGATTGTATAGAAGTCTATGAGAAAATGAGCCTACTTCTCACTTGATTTATTACCTCAGTAAACATTGTAAACATGAGTTCATGGTCTCAATCTCTAGTTTCAAGGCTTCTTCAATACAGCATGATGTTCATTTAGTAAATTATGGTCCCATTTAGAGTCAAATAGACTATAAAGCAGGGGATGCTTTAGGGCGTGGCTACCTTGTGATTGACAGGTTGCTACCATGGCGTTGTCCATGTTTTCGCCTGAGAACTTTAACCCTTTCACAGCGTGTTTTCAGTTCATCAGAGTTAACTATAACATTTTGGTCGCCTAAAAATGTCTTATTCAGTGTTCCGTTGTACTGAGTAGGGCTCCTCCCTCTCGTTTCGCTTCAGGTTGCAAAAGACCAAGATGGTGACGGACAAAATCAATGGGTGACGTCACGGTAACTATGTCCACTTTTTATATACAGTCTATGAAGTGGACGTAGTCACAGTGACGTCACCAATTGGTTTGTGGACTGCCGTTTTGAAGCCTAGAATTCGGGATTTTGGCCGTCGCCATCTTGGTTTCAGGCCGACGCCATCTTGGTTTTTGTCTGTTGCCATCTTGGTTTCTGGCCGTCACCGTCTTGTTATTTTGCTTTATGGTCTATTTGACTGTAAATGGGACCATAATTTACTAAATGAACATCATGCTGTATTGAAGAAGACTTGAAACTAGCGATTGAGACCATAAACTCATGTTTTCAATGTTTACTGAGGTAATAAATCAAGTGAGAAGTAGGCTCATTTTCTCATAGACTTCTATACAATCAGACTTCTGTTAGCAACCAGAGGAGTCGCCCCCTGTTGGCTGTTAGAAAGAATGCAAGTTTAAGGCACTCCAGCATTGGCTTCACTTTTCAGACCCAGAGGTTGCCCACTGGGTCCAACTGTCAGTGGTAGAGTTGCATTGTGGGTAATGTAGGTGGCATGTTTTGACAAGTAATAAGAATGTTTGGAATAAAAAAGACAATATATCTGGTTCTGCTGTATAAATCTGTCCATCTTGAGTCTGATAATGTTATAGGGATGTAGTGCTAAATCGGTGGCGTGTATGTGTATACTTCAAATAGAGAGAGTCATATCATAATCAGGGCCAGTGAGCCATGCAGTGCAGAAGTGTGTGTGTGTGTAGTTCACTGCCTCAGGGCAAAGCATGAAGTTACACCACCACTTTGACATAATATAGATTAGTTTTAGACACTGAAATAAAGAGATGGAAGAAATGGGAGATGAGGAGAGAGAGTAAAAAGGAGAGAGGGAGAGTGTGAAAGACAGAGCCAGTGGGCGAGACAGAGAAGGATGGAGAAACAGAGCTAAACAAGTGAGAAAAAAAGATTGAAAAAAAGAAAAATATAAAAGTGAAAGATGAATGACAATGACAAAACGGTATAGCCCCACGGAGGATGGCGAGCGTGACACTTCATTGTTCATTGTTCCTTCTTTATTCATGTAATGTCGTTATTCAAACTAGAAAAGTGCACTCAGGTGTGTCTGCAACGACCACTGCTGTAAGGTTTGATTTAGGGATGTAATGGTTGCCGGTTTCATGATAAACCTTGGTAAAATTCACGGCAGTTAGTATTACCGTTTCAATTTTGAATGATCATTAAAACTGCCGCCATTGTTTTGCAAGCCCGGCGTAACGTTAGCGAGTGTGCGGTCGCGATAAGGAGAGAGAGAGAGAGAGAGAGAGAGAGAGAGAGAGAGAGAGAGAGAAAGAGTTTTCTGGGCTGACGAGACGAGAAGAGAAGAGACGAGACGGGACGAGACGAGACGGGTTTTTGTCAGCCAGTGTATTGCAAGCCCGGCAGCCCGTAACGTTAAGGAGTGTGTGTTTGAGAGAGACTGGGAGTGAGCTTGTGTGTCACGGACCGACGGTGATTATGACGTTATCAGTAACGGTATAGCTGTGAACGTAGCAGTACAGTGTGTAATAATAAATGCTACAACTCCTCAAGACAAAAGCCGAATTCCCGTGTCTTGCTGCTACCTGCTGATTGAAGTGAAGGGGGTTAGCCCCGAAGTCAGCAACAACAACGGCTCAGACTCACTTAAGGTGGGCTGTTAAGGTGGACCAGCTATTCTGCAATGTGGGTTGAGACTCCTCTGTATTGAGTTGTTGGGCTCTTTACAATCTCTCAAATGCAACACAGAAGATAGACTGTGTGTGTCTGTGTGAGTGAGAGAATAATAAACTGTTTGCTGTGGTAATTTGAGTGAATACAAACCGCAATTGCTCCCCGTGTAGATTCCACTCCCTTCCAATTCCTTGCGGCCCCTACTTGCCGGTTAAGAGGAATCAGCAGTCAATGATGGTATAAAACAGTTAATAAAATAGCTTTTTCAAAAATTGTGAATCACCACAACAACGAGAGGTCCTTGAGCATACAGTCATAAATGAGCACAAACTATATTAGGCTGATGGGTCCAGCAGTATGTGAGATTAGCCGTGGACAGACAGACACGCTCACACACGACCAAACAAATGATCCCCTGCAGGATTATGCCTGACGGAGATAATACGTTTTTTGAAGTTGTTTTTTTTGTTTCATAAAGCTTTCACAAGACAACTTACAAAATACCTGTCTACCTGATTTTCTGACTAGAAAAGTTGAGTTTCCGTCCTTTCCTAATCATTTCTTTGATTTTCCCTTGTTGTGATGTTTGGAAAGCCTCAGCAAACACGGTCAATATTTCACGATGAGCAACTGGTCGATATTTCATACATAGTCAAACAGCACTGCTCCTTTGTGCCCATACTCAGTATTAGAATGAGCATCTCCTGTCAGGCACCGCGTTCAAACAACAGCGAAAGAAGCACATCAAAATTTCAGAGGCTTCATTTCTGCAGTAAACACAGCTGCACCGAAGAGCTTACGGCTGGTATTTTGGGAGCAATAGCTCATATGTTTGATAACCATTTAATAATGCAACATGTCTGTATGGTAAAGGTGTGTATGTGGATCTAGCTCCCGACTCAATCTATTGAACAAACACGACACTCACCACCTTCCCACCAGGAATTAGCTGAGACTTTATTTGGATCGCATTAAAAACAACACACGAAAAAGCCTCTTTAAGTGCAGCCAAGATGCACTTCAATGCCAATACTTCAACCCACCTCTGGAGGAGGTTAGGGACACATCTGGTGCAAACACATCACCAGTGCATATATAGCAAGTTTTGTGCAGAAATCCAAGCAGAAAGAGCGCGTTTATCAAACAGGTGGCAGAAGGTGACATGCCTGCCAGAGAGGATTGTTAAGATGCTGGAGGATGGAGATATTCTGACAGCGAATGATGTGCACGTCAGCTTGGTTTACAACACACTTAATCTGGCTATAGGATGCATGCTTATATGAGGTGTAAAGGGGGACAAACATACACATAGATATACAAACTCCCACACATGCACTTTTAAATATGACTTTCTTTCATTCCTTCTTGCGTCACCCTGAACTCGAGCCTGTCAGCTAAATGGATAAATCCCATCCTAACCTTTTCTCAGCCTTGTTCCAACACTTTCATTTCAAGTAAAGGCCTAAAGGACGTGTTCCAATACACACACTGCTGTGCAGACACACGAGGACAGAAGGTTTTGACATTGGCCGGCAGCTTTATCTTTCACCAAAAGACTACTGCGATATTAATAGATAGTGTGGACTGATAAGTTCACAGTCAGCGGACAGAGCCGGCCTTTCAGGGAGAATGGCCACTGCAGACTGGACAACGCAGAGGGGCAAAAATACTGGATTATTCTAATAAAGTATAACTGCATGTGATTATCATAAAGTTGGCATGTATGTAAAGGGGAGACTTGTGGGTACCCATAGAACCCATTTTCATTCACATATCTTGAGGTCAGAGGTCAAGGGACCCCTTTTAAGAATGGTCATGTCAGTTTTTCCTCGCCAAAATTTAGCATAAATTTGGAGCGTTATATGGCCTCCTTTGTGACAAGCTATGACATGGTTAGTACCTGATCTGAGCCAGCTACGACCTAAAAATCTCAAGTTACGTTAAAGAAATTAGTGGCGTTAAAACAAATTTGCGTTATTATTGCGTTAACTTTGATAGCCCTAGTTTTTTATAAATCATTTTCAACAATGATATTTATTCTGTATATATATACACATATATATATATAATAATCTCTGAGGTCAAAGACATTTTGGATGTTTCCTATCCCTGTTTTGCTCCAGAGCTGCTCCATTTTTTTTCTTCCTGATTTGGTTTCTAAATCCTCTCTTCACGAGCAGCACTTTGTTTTTTGTTTCTCTCTTTAGCTATATAAGAGATTGGTTTCTGAACCTGTTATCAAATCACCTGTACCGGAGGTCATTTGATTTCACATCAGAAATGTATTTACTGGATTAATAATTAAAAACTAAATAGGTTATTGACACCCGTTGTGTATTTTACAACTGTGAAGTGCACTACTAAGCTACAGGTTTCCACTGTAGTGAGTTTGTTAGCCGAGTATGCTCACATTTGCAGCTTATTTTACAATGGATAAACAGAGTTTAATCCATTTCTCACACTTTAGCTCTAAAAGAAATACCCCACCCTCCCAATGCTGATAGACCTGCCGTGCCTAGTAACAGTTGCCAGGCTGTGATTGGACAATAGCTATTCGTGGGTACGGTCAATAAGGTCCCTCCAACAGCTAGTCTGTCATGGTTTTAATTACCATCACCTCCTTTAGAACAACCTGAGTGTGGGTATTAGTGTATATGCTGTATTAGTATGTGAACAAGCGTACCTTTGTTTGTTTATATCCATGCTTATGATTATGCATATTCACGGGTACGCCTGCATCTGTGTGTGTATCAGTTTGATATGCGCCTGCAGCCATGACTGGCTTCCTGGCTGACCTTTTCTCTCCAGCTCTGACAGTTCCCATTAAGACATAACAAAGGAGCATATTTCCTCAGCCCCAATCTCTCTCCTCCTCCTCCTCCTCCTCCTCTTCCTCCTCCTCCACCTCCTCCTCACCGCAGCCTTCTACTCCAATATTCATCAGCACAATCAGCGCTTAGGGAGGTTGTTCCCTCACACTCTGGATATCTTTTCCCCTCCATCTCTCTTTGTCTCTGTCCCCCATATCTCTTCCGGGATCTCATCTCGCTCCATCTCCGTCTCGCGTTTCACCCTCTCTGAGTCCTCGTCTTGATCTATCTCTGCATCAATTTCTCGGGGGCTTGAAATATAAATGCAGCACCTCACAATAAACTGCTGTGGGGCTGCTGACACACGGTCCGCACACACACAAATGTAAATGCATTTTAAGTGTTAATCTATGGCACAAGGAGACTTCTGAGTCTTCAGAGTCCACTCTCAGCTTACGTTTAAATCTCTTCTCCTACTGTCTGAGAGACTGCTTTCATCTGCTGGTATTCAAACTAAAGATTCGGTGGCTTTGAGTCCAGAAACTGCAGTTCAACAAGAACTCCATAGGGGATTTAATCTGCGTGGAGCAAACATCCACGAGAGACGCCACTTTTTTGGGAGACATTGTTGTTGCATTATCCAAGTTTGCAGTAAAAAAATAAATATATAAACACGTCTTACATATTCTTTTCACATTACACTATCCTACACTTATTGCAGAGTACACATTGTGCAATATTGATGGGACTTAGTGCAGAGCTATAGCTGCTGTTCGTGTCGCTTTAAAGGGATCAGAGGATGCCAGCATGCATTAGTTCAAACTATGGAATCAGGCCACTTGAATAAAAGATGCTGATGTGTGATGCCACGAAGGGACGTACACAGCGGAAGACTCATGGTATGTTCCATGTTTGTGCTGTGAGCTTTGGAAACACTTAGTGTATTTATCTTTCCATGCATATTATATTACTGTTCTCTGCTCTGTTACAGAAGAGATGTTCCCAATACGGATTCCGATAGCTGAACTTGCGTATCGGCCGATACTGAGTACCAATCCGATTCCAGCGCGTTGCAAATCACGGATGTATTAAGAGAACTGAATACAGCGTTGGAGGCGGGACGCCGTTCATTCCTATGAAAGTTGCTCAGTGAGTTTTTCCTATCATACCATACAGTATCTAGTATTTGGGCACATGGGACTACTGTTTTTGCATTAGACTCCATTATATTTTAGGGAAGAACAGTAGTCCCATGTGCCCAAATACAGTATGATGAGTAAATGGTTATACCTCAGAAACTAGTATTCAAGTAGAATAACAACTCAACTCATAACAAGTTGAATGTCAAATATATGCACACATATGCAGGGTAAAGAAAATATTTCATATGGAAGACAAACACAATGTTAGCGTTTTTCCTCATTTTTAAAAAAAAAAACTGTGTCAAAAGTGTGACTTTTTTAATGTGATCTAAAAAATTCAAACTTTTTACTGTTAGATACTTGCCCAAAGTATGTTTGTAGCAGATTTCAAGACTTTTGACCAATCAGAACAAATGTTTTTTCATCTTTCCTTATCACACTAAATATAGACGTTTAGCAGAAATGGGTTAAACTCAGAATGCTGTTAAGTGAACCTTTGTGTTTCGATTCTGTTCACCAGACTGTTTCCAAAGGTCAAGAATGAATATCCCTGATCAGTGTAATAATTCTTCAGATGTCCCATTAATGCTCTTTTCCAAGCCTTGTCCACAGTGTATAATTACTGTAGGCGATAATGTTCTATTCAGAAAACCATGAAATATAAGTTTTATACAGTAACTGCTGTAACACTATGACTTAGAGCAATGTCTTCCGCTGTCGTCCCCACGGAGGGGTCAGGAAGGAGAGCGGGGCAGAAGATGGTGGAAGGGTTGGATAAAGAGATTCGGTCCAGTGCTTTCCATGGATGGATGCTCTCACTGTCTAAATCAGAGTTGCTTGACCTAGCAATCATCATGTACAACAACTGTTTTGCATATGCACAGCTATCACACTGAATCACTGTGTGTGTGTGAGTGTGTAAGCAAGAGTTCACAAGATCATCTGTTAGTGAACAGTTGAATGCCTGATGACACACATGTAAATCAGTGCTTGTGAGTTTGTGTAGACACTGTTGTGTGATATTCTGCTCAGGTAGACATTACTCCTCTTTATCTTTACATAGACAATAGTTGTTTGCTGCTGTTTTAATGCTCCGGGTATCATATAGAGCACCTTTAAGTAATAATAATAGTTTTAATAGTTGACACTTAGGTGCCAAAATTTACATGACAATGGCGGGATCAGAAGAGGACAGGCTGTGATAGCTCAGAAACCAAACTGGATCTTTGTTGCTGTTTCTCGTCTGCCAACCTGCCCACCTCCACTTTCCTACCTTCCCTTCATCCTTCCCTCGCTCCATCTTATTGTTTGGAGCAACAAAACAGCTGTTGTTGTGGTAGCCATGCCGGCTAAGGTAGCGGCACCCCAGCTAGGCCATTTCAATAACATATTTGACATCGCATTCCCTGACTTCAGAGGCCAATTTTAGGTGACATTCAAGTGATGCTTCCCGGTGGGAAAGTCCTGTATTTCATAATCCCAGCAGCATCCATAAATCGCCTTCTCTCTCTGTGCATCCCTTCGTCCCCTGCTCCCCTCCCCTCTCCATCCCCTCTCTGTCTCCTCTCACCGGAAAAAATACAGCTCTCTCACAGTTGGGTGACAGACGCAGGGTGCAAATTAAGTCCTCTCAGAAGGTTTCTTAATCCCAGCCAAGACGAGCCGAGCCAGGAAAACATGCAGAGGAGATATCAGTGTGACTTTCTTTTTTCTTTTCCTCCTTGTTATTATCAACACTTCCACTTCGGTGAGGACTAAGGCCCTCGTGATGCGCGAACACACATACACACACAGGCACTATTCAAGAATATACTGTACAGTAAGCACATGTGAGGAAATAAAGAGCACATATCCACAGAGAAACTAAGACTTAGAAGAAAGCACCCACATATGCAACCAACACACACTCCAACACTGGTAGTTGCATTTATCTTGCCATAGTCCCGCAACAACTTGAAGCGCAACACTCGATTCTTCTAATGTTGCGTTCACACCAAGCGCAGAGCAAATTTTTTTTAAAGACCATTCGCGCTAGACGCGCCGGCCAGGAGAAAGGGCTTGTCTCCACAGATACCAACAACTTTTCTTTCCGCCATTTCTGCCATCAACTATGGAAGAAATAACTGCTTTGTACATGTTGTGGAAGTCCCAGATATGTCAGAAAACCAAACGCTGTCGTGTCTGGGTTCATAACGTCACCCGGCGGCGAGCTGTATTCACATACAGCGCCATTGAACGGATTGTATTTAGCAAGCCACACGTCGCTACTGCGGAATGAATCCAAAATAAACAGATTGTGCTGTGATTTAATGGCAATAAACGGATCAAAAAGATGCTGAAATAACTACATCATGATGTTGATTTGTAAAAAAAGTCTGAATTCATGCTTTGTCAGGTCTGTCTGCAAGACGACAAGCAAACAACTTTTAAAATGCTTGTTTTCTGAATGGAGTTTGGATCGATCAGTGCCAGGCTATGTAGCTGCTCCATCAACACTCAACATACTAGGCATAAATACAGCAGCAATGTTGTTTCAAATGGATCAAAAGGATGCTGAAATAACTACATTATGATGTTGATTTGTAAAAAAAAGTCTGAATTCTTGCTTTGTCAGGTCTGTCTGTGAGAAGACAAGCAAATAACTTTTAAAATGCTTGTTTTCTGAATGGAGTTTGGATCAATCAGTGCCAGGCTATGCAGCTGTTCCATCAACACTCAAGATAAAGTCATCCAGGCATAAATATGGCAGCGACATTGTTGACAGTCTGTGATTTACACACATATATTTATACACAGAGTTTCGTCCGGTCTCTGTACAGATATGATGTACTATCGTAGCTCTGGGTGCCTCCAAACGGTCACAATAGGTTTGTCCTCCATTTCTGATTCAACAACGTCAGGACGTCAGTTACGACAGCAGGAGAATCTCAACGGTGAAAGGCTTTCGCGACACAACGTTACGCAAATTTCTCGCTCCAGTTGAAAAATGTTGTGTGTTGTCGCACCATTTGCGTTGCCCGGCGCAAATTCGCGGCTATTCGTCGATTTGCATGGACTTTGTATGTAATCACGCCGAGCGAAATGTTCACTTCATGCTTGGTGTGAACGCAGGATAAATAATTCCACTTAGGGGGGAAAAAAAGTGCAGCTGTAGTGCAATTATGTAGCAAGAAGTGGACATCAACAATGGCTACTGACTGCACACACTCATAGACACACATCTCTGGGCTGGCAGAGAGAATAGTGTGTCTTTGCAAATCGCTTCAGGCTTGTTGTACAGTACAGCATGTGTGGGAGTCAGGGAACGCCAGAACTGCACTCCCTCGGCGTACGAGCATCTCTCCTCTCTATCTTCCCGTTCCCTTCATCCTCCCTGCTTTAGGTACCAGGCTTCCTCTCACTGAGGTGTGATAAGTATATAAGGACTGCATATACTGGGACTGTTACGCGGGTGTCTGCAGGGCATCCCGGTCTAATTTAGTCTAGTCTGTTGTTATAGTTCTGACAGTGGGGCTCTTGCAAAGTGACAAAAAGTTACATTTCACACTACAATTCACTAGAAATGACCCAAGTAAACAGACAGTATGACAGAGTGTTCACACTGGGAACTCTTTTGAGGCAGATTTCAGCCACTGAATATGAGGTCTCTGTATCGACAAAGTCATGTACTACATCTCTTTCTTTTTAATAGATTGTTCATGAGGTAAAAGACCCTGTAACACCACTGCACAACTGTGTGTTTCTATAGTCCCAACAAATCCAACAGAGCAAGGATGAGGATCAGATATCTGGGCCGATACTGACTCAAATAGCTGGATTGGGTATCGTGACAATGGGGCCAATCTATTCAATTTGATTCTATGTTTACGTCTGATTACATGAACTACGTCATGTGTCAGCAGAACGCCGATAGAGCGCATAGCTGCGGGAGCTAACAACAAACATGTCTGTTTGGAGGTATTTCACGCTTGCTACACCAACAAGTTCAATGGATATTGTTTTTCTAAAATGAAATGTCTACAGACATTTTGTCATTTTGTTTAACAAAGTTAGAAAACAATATTTTTTAAAGGTGCTAAATGCCAGATTGGGAGCATTTCTATTGTGTCTGCGCGGCTCTCAACATGGCGACAGCTGAGCCGGTGACGCCTCTAACAGAGCTAACGGTGGAAACAAAGGCAACAGTGGAGGCAAAGAGCGTATATTGCCAAAAAGTGAGAGTCAATTGCGACATCAGCGCCCAGCAGCAGTGCTATTTTGCACTGATCCCGGACACCAGTAAAACGTCCGCCTAAAAAGTGCTGTACAAAAGTATAAAATGTTTATTTTTATTCCATTGTCATATGGCCTGTGTTGAACAATAAAATAATAAAAATGTAATGAGTGTTTTCAGTCCAAAATGGCGGCAGTGGCTGTTGTCAAAAAAGAGTTTCTTCTCTTGGCTTCTATACTTTTTGCCGGAGGGTGGGTGCTACGCTTCCGTGACGGATTATTTGCTGTAACTGCCATATGAGAGCAGTGCAGAGTGGCGGCCGTGAGCTAGCCAGTGTGGCACGCTCACATGCACGAACATGGTCTAAAAGGCACACAAGGCCGGCCCGGCTATGTCAACAAAGCATGGAGTAGCTCAGATTACAACACACACAGAGGGAGAGTGACTTCATTGTCTGCTCAGGTAGACATCACTCCTCTATATCTTTACATAGATAGTTGTTGATGCTATATTAATATTCTGGATATAGAGCACCTTTTTCCAATTTCAGAAGACGCATTCTGCAAGTTAAACTTTCATCCGAATCACATCAATAATTTACACTTATCAGTTTTATAGTTTGGAATCAGGACCTTCAGTATCGTCAATACTGAATGCTCATTGCCGCAGTCTTTCCAATAAAAGATGTAGATTTAGGAAACTGAATGGCCTCATTAATTTTGCAATAACCACGCAGAAGTTTTCTCTGAAACAAGTTTCTTCTGAGCAACCTGAGGCTGTTATCTCCCTACACACACAGAGCAAACAATCCCATACAAAATCAGCAATATTGTTAAGGAGGTGTCTGCAAGAAAATCATATCAAATGGGCGTCTGTGGATGAATATGAGTCCATCGTAGGACCCTTGAGATAACATCTGTTTAGCCCTATATATTACTCTTATGATAACATATACATATTGATATTGCAAAGGTAAGGAGGCAAACCCCGGAGCTGTTCATTGAAACGTACACACACTTTATGAATAGCGTGACAGCTGATATTATGGAAACAGTATCTAGTTAATAACTGCTGGCATTACACAGAGGACACCCATGTATGGTCAAAGATACTTCAGATCTGTGAGGGTGGATTCTCTCTTTAATTGCTTCAAATGTAATGTGGATCCACGGCTGTGGTGTCCTATTTCTGGGTTTGCCAAACTCTTGCGTAACTTTTAACACTGGCAGCAGGTACATTTAAAACCAAGGGTGCTTTCAGGTGTCAAACAGGGCCTGTCTGAAAGCTGTGTAGGAGGAAGAGAGAATGAGAGAGAGAGAGAGAGAGAGAGAGAAGAAGAGAGTGGAGACTGAGCCAAAATTGGATATCTGACTGCCAGTCTGTATCACGACTACATATATCTGCAGAGCAGGTGAAAATGTGCTCCCTGTTTGACCATTGATCCGTGAGAGCCGAGAGACAGGAAGATCGAACCTCAATTTGTTGTTTGTATTTCTGTGTATATACCACTAAAACCACATGTTTCTGGTCAGTAAGCTTCACTTCTTCTTCTGTATTTGCTTTTGCTGTTGTTCCATCTGATACATGATGTCAAATGACGTTAAATATTAGGCTGCATGCTTGATTATTGCACTTTGCAGGATCACCCTGAAACAGTCAAAGTTAACACGATAACACGTTAACACAAATTAGTTTCAACGCCACTCGTTTCTTTTTAAAGCTAGAGTGAAGATACTGGTATCATATTAAACTAGAAATGAACCTAATGAATCCATTGGTACCAACCATGTCATACTAGCTTGTCGTGAAGGAGACTAAATAACGCCATGGCCATTTTCAAAGAAGTCCCTTGACCTCTGACCTCCAGATATTTGAATGAAAATTATGATTTGAGCATATTTTTTATGCTAAATGTAATACCTGCGAGGGTTTCTGGACAATATCTGTCATTGTTTTGTGTTGTTAATTGATTTACAATAATAAAATACATTTGTATAAAGCAGCATATTTGCCCTTGTTGATAAGAGTATTAAATACTCGACAAATCTCCCTTTAAGGTACATTTTTAACAGATACAAAATATGCGATTAATTTGCGGTTAATTTGTGATTAATCCTGATTGCCGAAATATCCCAATTGGCTTGTTGTCGAGGGAACCAGGGCGATGCTAACTTCCTGGTTGGCCTACAAAAATATGTCATCCCTGCAGCACTCTATTGTGTACAACAACACGGACGGCAAACATTATTACTATTTTCAAACCTTGAAAAAGTCAGCGCATACCAGATCCGCTCCTTCCGTTCTTGCCTTTCACAATAAAAGCCGTAGACATATACACTGCGTAGCTGTTTACCAGAGACAACTTCAATCAGAACATTTAGCTAAAAGGAAACTAAAATGTTAAATGGAAGTCAGCATTCACCTATTCACACACACATTCATACACTGACGGCAGAGGCTGCCATGCAAGGTGCCAACTTGCCCTCCTATTTGAACCTTTTATTGAAAAAGTGTTGCAACTGTCGCAAATACGCATCGCTGCCGGTATGAATAGTTTTCATGCAAAATATTCAGAGGCGAGTATTACGTATTTTTCTGTTGTTTATATGTCACGCCCCCCCAGTGTGTATAGGCCGTAAGGAGCAGGTTGTACACATTGTAGTATAAAATGGATGTTTCTATTGTGGATCTCTGTTCAGAATGAACCTTACTTGCTGACTCAACTGTTTTCATGAGGCAAGAACTAGGTTGTGTCTCAGTTAACCACTGTTACACCTCTGATATTAAGGCTGTTCCTGTGCAGCATTTAAATTAAAAATTCATCAACTCAAGTATGATCTCAGCCGATATCAATGAGGTTCCCTCAGGAATCACGAGTCTCTTTTTATTAGGAGTATTACATGTAGGGCAGTGGCTTCACATTTATTTAGCTCTCGATGTCCCGCCGGTTAAGCTGACATGATAGAAAGTGACTCCTTTTAGCCCGGAGACACTGCAGGCCAAAGAACACATCAACAACAGCAAGAAGGGACTGATATCAACACTTGAGCAAAAGAAGATCCGTTTGTCAAATCTTCCCAGCACACCACTGTATTTGTTCTTCAAGGAATATACCGCTGATTTGTGACCTTGCAAAACACTCACTGGCTTGTGTTTCTTACTGTCCAACTTTGCCACAAACAAGACAGATGGGCTGCCTCCGCTCTTTAATCTGTGAGCTCATATCAATTTACACCAGCGTAGAGAATGAAGTGGAACATTTAAAAGGTCACCGCAACAGAATCCGGCCTTGTTTTCTGGTGAGAGATACGAGAAAATGTGCGTCTGACTACGACATCAAAAATTCAGACGGATGTAAAATCGGCATGAATTGTTCTGAAATGGCTTCAAGCCGTGTGTGACTGAACTTCATAGACAACAATCTTGGCATTGTAGTATCTACTGTAGCATTACGGGGGGGATTCTTTAAGTTTCCAAAAAATATAACCCACTACATATTCTCACAAATAATTTCAAGAATGAAATAAATCAACATTTCTGCTGTTTTTAATTAAAGAGTCCTACAAAATTAAGTTCCCATACAACTAATCTGCATTCTCAATTACGTTTCGAGTGAAACATATTTTCTCCCGGATTATGGTCGCACTTTTAAACAGTTTAAAACAAGTGGTTAACTTTGCAAATTGAAACAAAACAAAACCAAAAATCAGGGCTGTCAAAGTTAATGTGATAATGCAAATTAGTTTTTTGACACCACTAAATTCTTTAAAGCACTAACACAACTTGCAATTCAAGGTTGTGGCAGGCTCAGTTTTAAATCTCGAGTGAAAATACTGGCATCACATGAATATGTCATACTAGCTTGTCGGGAAGGAGGTTCAATAACTTAGGCTTAATTTTGGCGAGGAAAAACTGACATGGCCATTTTCAAAGGGGTCCCTTGACCTCTGACCTCCAGATATGTGAATGTAAATGGGATCTATGGGTACCCACGAGTCTCCCCTTTACAGACATGCCCACTTTATGATAATCACATGCAGTTTGGGGCAAGTCATAAGGTACATTTTGAACAGATTAACGATTAATTTGCGAGAATCATGTAGTTAATCGCGATTAAATATTTAATTGACTGACAGCCCAACAAAAAATGCAACAAAACTACTTGGTTAGGTTTAGCAAAAACACATCCTGATTAAAATAAGGTAACGTTGACTTTTCGTTTCACACGGGACACAAACACCTGTCACCCACCACCCCGACCTCCTCCATACTCAGAGTTCTGCTGAATATTGGTACAAACGGATTTGTGATGCGTCAAAAACAAACATAATCCATGACAAAATACGTTTTCCCTCCAAATGTAACTCACAATGTGGTTTAGTTGTATGGGAACATAATTGTTAGGAGACCAGGCTGTCCCTTGTGCATGTTACAGTCTTAACCTTTCAGCCACGTCCATCTAACACACACTTTCTTCCCCCTACACAGACACTTTGTCCTCCCCCTTTTCATTCCTCCAGACCTTTCCTCAGCCATCTCAGTTGTCCCTCTCTGTCTCACCTCTCTCTCTTCGGCGGGCGGAGGTTGTGGGTGCTCTCTCGCCTCCCACCCGCGGCGGCAAGAGAGTGGCGGGCCGGGCGGGCGCGGCATTAGAGCAGTTGGGCGGCAGCAGCGATCGGCGGCTTTGGTGAAGGTCGACTGGTGCAGGAAGACGTTTAAGAGCTTGAGCAGCGACGGCAGGACCATGGTCCTCAGCGGCAGCTCACCGAGGCGGGGTCAGGGTCAGGGCGGCCCCCTGGGTGTCCGTGAACGCCCGCCGCGCAAACCCACGCCGAGACTTCACTATGTGGTGTTGCGGCGAGGAGGGGGTCACGGTGCAGAGGGAGCACAGCAGGCGTAGAACGGCATAGACTCATGCCTGGAGACGCTGTCAGATTTCACATGAAAGAGGGAGATCACTCTATTCCCCGGCTTCCTGGGTAATGCTCATCTTCTTCCTTCTTCTTTTCCCTCAAGCTTGCAAACGGAGGGAGTCTCAGCGGTTCAGCAGCCTGTTCAACATCCAACTATTCAACAGCTTCCACCCTGATGCAACTGGAACTCAGCCTGCCTTCCTTCTGCATGGCTCAGTCTGTCGTGGATCAGCCCTCAGCCGGCCCACGGTTCCTTATTAAACCACCGCTGGCGTCACTTTTCTTTTACACCTCTCAATGACTTTCTTCGACTGTCCACCTACCCACCCCCCCCACCAACCCACAGCACTCTGGTTGACGGCTGCCTGGCTGTTAACTCCTCTGAACCACTGAACAGATCAACATGCAACAGAGGAGAAGAGGAGGGGAAAAGAGAGGTGGAAGACGGTAACAGGAGAGTTGGTTTTCCATTCGTTGGAGATGGAGCCGTGATGCCGTTCAGCTGTGGCTGGTATTACTACTACTACTACTCCGAAAAGAGAGACAAAGGGAGGGAGGGAGAGAGAGAGAGAAAGAGAGAGGGAGGATGTTCTGGGAAATGTTTCGCTAAGAGAAAAAAAAACCCCTCTGAACAAAAAAGATGAGATGCTCTGTTGAGGATAATCAGAGAGGAAGGAATAGAGAGAGATATGGACAGAGGGGGGTGATGGAGGGAAGGAGAGAGAGAGAGAAAGAGAGAGAGAGAGAGAATAGTGGCATCAATGCATACACAGTGTGACAGTATTATAGGTGCTGGTATTTTGTGAACATTTTATTTTGTCCACCGGGGGCTAGTAAGGCGCAGCTTACAATATTATGCAATCTAGTGCAACAAGCTGCAAACTGTGGGATGGAACATGATCACAGAGCCGAGTCAAAACCTGTCGGAGTGTCGAGAAAGAAATTAAGGACTGTTGCATTGGATTAGATTGTACTCTGCAGGTGTTCATGTAAAGCCTTTACACACCGGCAGCGTATTTTTTTTCGTGCGATTATTACCCACGTCAATACATTATTTCTAACTGCTGTTTTTGTCATGAGTATTTTCACACAGAACGCAAATCTTGCACGGCGAAAAAGGAATGAGGTTGATTTTTTTTTAGGTTTGGTTCCACAAATAAAGGCATCAACCAATCACGTCGTGCGGAACGGGTTGAGTTGTGCCTATATTTATGAAACAACAACACGGAGGCTCTGTAGTTCGAACCATGCAGGACGGCTTTACTTTATTACTCCTTTCAACCTCTACAAAGGCAGTGCAGACCAGATCCACTCCTTCCGTTCTTACCTTTCACAATAAAAGCCCTAATATTTGCAGGCGAGTATTTCACATTTACCCGTTGTGTAAATACCTTGAAGCAGCAGTCGGCAGGTTGGAGAAAATATGATTAAAAAAAGTTATTTTTATAAAACGGTCACTATATCCTGACAGTAGTGCATGAGACAGGTAATCGGAAAGAAATCATTTGTGCCTGTGTCCTCCGGTGCTCCTAATGGCATCTGCAAGATTTCCCAGACCGGAGGAAAACAACCAATCAGAGCTGAGCTGGAGTCTTACTGTCTCTGAGCAGCTGTCAATCACTCACAAACTCAGATCAAACAGTCAAATTAGGCAGTGCTGATCAAATATGAATCAATATTCTGTTACTGTAATGCCTATTTCCATCTATCTTGTAATGTACTATTTAGCTGTAAAATGAGAAAGTTTGTGACCTGGCTGCCATGTTGGGATCAGTTAAGGAAATACTAAGCACCGCCCACCAGCCGGAGCAAACTATCTCATTTTACAGCTAAACAGTACACTACAAGATGTCTCTGAAAACATTTGAGGCAAGAAATAGGCATTACAGTAACAGAATATTGATTCATAGTTGATCAGTGAATAGGAACGCTCTCTCTCTGAAATTACCTGTGATTGGCCAAAGTTTCCCGTCACGTGCTAGATTTTCTAAAGCCTGAAA